>NC_092328.1:31613842-31916872 GCF_036785885.1 Coffea arabica
GCAAATAATAATTGGTGTTCATTCTTATTTTTAATACATTAAAATTCATCATTTTCTTTTTAAAGTAATTTTACACTAATTTTAGAAAAATCCTGAATAAAGATCCATTTTATATTTTTTAAATTTTGATTTTTCTTGCTAAGGCATTTTGCAAGGTAATTTTAAAAATTAGCATATTAAACAAGTGTGTCAATTGCATGTTGAACAAGTGTGCAAATAAGCATTAGACAAGTGGTTAAGGAATTGTAGGACAAGTGTTTAGGGAGGGGTAGGTGTTTGAGACACCTGGAGGCCTAAGAAAAGAGGGGAGAGGTACGAAAGAAGAGAGGAAGGAAAGGAAAAAGCCGAGAAGGCTACGGCCGTGAGATAGAGAGAAGAAACAGGAGGCTACGGGGGGATGAAAAAGGAAAAGCAGGGAAGCCGGCTGGGGAAGAGAGGGCCGAGAAAATGCAGCTTGGAGGAGGAAAAGAAAGGGGAAGGCTTCATCTGAGAGTGAAAAAAGAACAAGGGAGCGGCGAGAGGAAAAACCAGAGGAAGCAAAGAAAAGAAGAAAAACAGAGCAAAGGGAATCCGAGGAAACAAGGGAACCCGCAACTGGTTGTTGATGCCGCCGCCACCACCGGAATTGTCCAGCGTCACCTGCAAATTTTCGTCAAGCAAAAGCACGGTAAACTGTCCTTCCTTCTTTAAAATTGCAGTTTTGTTCAAGCTCTCGAAACAAGCTGCCGTAACTATTTTTGTTGCGATTTTCCTGATTGTTGGTTCATGATTTTCGAATACGCATGCTTGTATGCTGATTGGACTGAATTTCCTTGGGTTGCTGACAATTTTGGGGTTGATTATAACCCTATTTGAGCCGAAAATTGATGATGTTTTAATGCCCATTTGGTGTTGGATGAAATGTCTGATTGAAAGTTCTAATTAAAAGATGACTTGCCTACATCTTGCGTAAAAGGAAAATGACAAGGTCAGCAATGGTAGAAGGTAGAGTTTTATTTTTTGAGGGTTTCTTGCGTGCTTATTTTGGTGTCATTTCTGTTTTCTTTGTCTTGTCATTCCCTACGTATCAAGCTGCTGTTATGAGAGGGAATAGCTAGAATTGAGACTGAATTGTCGATATTGCTCTGATTGAAAAGAAAGCTGAAATGATAATATTAATTGATGTTAGCTTATTTGATACGCTTTTCATTGAAATGTTTTTCATCATGTCCAGTCATCTGTTTGGGTTTTGCCGCATGTTTCATTACCTAATGTTTGTATTTGGGAGAAAAAACTTGATGTTTGATGTTCGGGTTGAGATTGGCATAAGAATTTGCCGTTTTGGGTTGTTGAAGCTCTGTGTTTGCTTGAAGTTAATGTTTAGTTTGCTGTTTATGGTTTTGGATAGTTCGTGCCTTATATGTTTGAATAGGACTGAAATCCTTTGATATTTGAACAATTTTTGAGTTTGATCAACTTCAATTCAAGCAAAAATCTGATGAAATTCTAATGCCCTCAACCTGTTCGTTAAAATGACCGAACGGTGATTGCTTGTATGAGCTTGACGGAAATGGAAACTGATGCTTATTCTCTTTGTCTTGTGGTTTAACCCCAGAATTTTAGAACATCATAATTTGACCCCAAAATGTTTATAATTCTTTCAATTAGATCCCTATTTTCGTTGTGTTGGAACCCCTCAAGCTTCCCCTTATTCTGCTATGGCCCAAAGTCTGGAATAATCTAACTTATTTCGTTTTTTAAGTTTAATCCACCTTTTTTACATGTTTTATGTGACTTTTCGGGTAAATTATTTACGGATTTTAGAGTACAATTAGATCTTAATAATTTTGGTTAGTTTAATATTTTGGTGGGTTTGGTAAGAAGATAAAGGTTGGGTTAAGGATTATATTTGTTTGGGTCTAACAAATGGTTTTTTTTGTCTACTGTTGGGTTGGATTTTGACATGGTTTGGATAGTCAAAGCCCTTGCATTGGTCGGTTGGGCTGGAGTAATGGGCTAGTCTGTTTTTTTTTAGGCCTTTGGTTTGGGCTAGAGGGTAGAAGCCCACTGGATTTGTTGGTCAATCTGTGGATCAAAATAATAGACTGGCCATTCCATTTGTCTTGGATTTTCGGTTGGATTTGGGAAGTCTTGGCTCACGAAAACAAATACAAAGGCCCAATGGCCTGTCTGACTAAGAATCTGGTAACCAAATTTGCGAATCAGTCCCTGGTTTTTTCTTTAACTATACTGTGGCCCGAGACACTTTCACCTTCTTTCAGTTGGGTCCCTATTTTAATTGCAAATGGGTCCTTGAACTTTATTTTTCTTTAATTTTGACCTCAAAACTTTGTTAATTTGTGCACTTAAGTCCCTCTTTGTTTTAAATTCTTAAAAGTAGGTTGTTTATATGTTTCAATTGATTCAATTTCATGTTTATATTCATCTTTTATGATTATTTGTTAATTAAAGTGATGCCTTGACCTTTTCTTTTATTTTGGAGGGTAAATAAGTAATTTCACCCCATTAGGAGCTCCAACTCAAGGGAGGTACACTCTATCCCTTATTTTTTACTTTATTTGACCCTACGTGCATATATGTGTCTTATGTGTGCAATTGCATGATTTTAAGTGTTTATTTCATTTTCACCTTATTTATTTAGTTGCTTAGTTTTTGCTTTAATTTTAGTTCAATTTTATCATTTGAAAGGCACTTGAATGCCAAGTTTGTAATAGTTAGGTATTTATTTTTATTATTTCCCCTTTTAGATTGTAGTAGGCCCCCCCTCGAATGTAATAGTTAGGGCTTATTGGTTTTATTTTGTTTTGTGTGGTTTGCATGCTTACGTGCTATGTGTTCTCGCTTTCCTAGGTTCTTGCATCTAGATATCATGCTTATGTGTTATGTGTTATGTGAATTACGTGCTCACATGCCTACTCGCTTTAATTATGTACATTACTTATATATGTGTATGATGGATGCAAATGCACGTAACCGTGGCTAGTCCAATGCTAGTCATGGTTGTCCCCTCGAGCTCTTACAAGTCCAATGCTTGTGAGAGAGCGTAGATGTGGGCTAGTCCAACGCTAGACCCAATAGGGCCCCTTCTCGATGCCTTCACTACATCTCCATTCATTCTTTTCTTTTTAGTTTTACACTTTTGCATGACCCTTCACTCCCTTTCCCTTGCACATTTAGGATTGCATTTTCATTTAGACTAGCTCATTTGCTTGTATAGGTTAGGAAGTCACCCTTCTGGTAAGGGGAATGGACGAGTTTGGCTACACATAGCCTTAGCACGCTCATTCTTTTTCTAACCAAAAGGTAAATTAAAAGTCACGACTTAGGGTCCCCCCATACCCATCTTGCTTGCATTCCTCTAGGGCTCATACATTTCATATTGCACATGACGCTTATCTTACGCATTCTCACTCTACCACTAGCACTTTATATACTATCACGTGCACACACGCACTTCATACTATCACTTTACTCACCTTACTTTGCACATCCATTTGCACACTACCACTTACACACTATTGTTTTCTATTACTTTTTCACTTCACGCAAACTCATATTTTCACATTGCATACATTCATTCCACTCATTTTTCGTCATTAGCATTATTCGTGACCTCTCCAAAGAGTCATTATTGGGCATCACCATTAATGTGATTGGCACCATTCAAACTTTGAAGAGAAATTTTGCCCCCCGATGCCCCCTAGGTCTAGGTTTTGCATTCATATAGTACATCCAAATGTGATAAATTCTTTGGTTAAAACAAGAAAATCTTTGACTAAATCACGCAACTAGCCTTGGCTAGGTCGAAAGGGTGCCTTGGATTTCATCCTTACCTTCCCCTTCGTCAAATGTGACTACCGAACCTTTTTCGTTGGTTTACGTAGACTAGGAGTCGTTTAAAAGGGGTTTCTTTTTCTATCTTTTTCCTTTAAAAAATTCATTTTTAGGTGACTTGGTACACCTTAACTCTATACCAAGTGGCGGCTCCGATTTTTATTCCAAAAACCCTTTTTAAACTATATTTTGGGTCAAATCGTCGCATTTTCAAGTCCCATTTAGACCCACTTTCTTTGTAAATCAAAAATCATTTTTCAAATAAAAAATTCACTTTTTTTAACCATTTATTTTTCTCGTAAAAATGGGGCGCGACAGCTGGCGACCCCACTGGGGACTTAGAGAGTCCGAGCATTTGATTTAGTCGATTATTTTCTTCTTTTAATCTTTTCATATATCGCATTTGGATGTTTAGGGTTGCATTTGTTTTTTTTAGGGTTTTGCATTTCGCGCGTATCAACTCACTCACTCACCCATTTGGCGTACGATTGTATTGATGGATGGATGGTTTATTTATGTGATTCCGCGCTTTGCATTGCATTTGGGTGGGGGATATTACCCTAGAGCATCGCGTTGGATCTTGATCCCTCCCCTCCAAACGAGCACTAGCATACGTGCATACGCTTTAATTTTTCACCCCTCATTTATTTTTCTTTTAGTGGCTTGTCACGCCACTCCACCTTATTAGGATTTTAGGCGACCCGCTTGGACATGTGACCGTGACACGACGTGTGCGTAGCATGGTCCGAGGGGTCACTCAATCTTCCGCTTTAAGCTTTGGGTTAATAGCCTTTAGTTTTTAGTCGAAGGTTGAGGATTTTTGATAGATTCGCTCAGACATGTGACCGTGACACGACGTGTGCGCAGCAGTGTCTGGGGAATCGCTCGAGCCACCGACAAAGAACCTTGGGATTGATGACCTTTGGTTTCCAAGTCTGAAGGCTCGGGGACCTAAAGCCTATCGAGTCTAGATGCATTAGTGAGCCAATACTGCATGCATCCATGATAGTGTACCTAGGGTAGAGTCTGCCTTACCCTATTAGGGACTCTATTCATGAGGGGAGGGATCCAATCCCCTTTTTCCTTTTATTGCTTTACCTCTTTGTATTGCTTTGCTACAATGTGTTATGTGTATTTATCCGATTGAACTAACTTTTCTTGGTTTTTGTCTCCATTGCATTCATAAGCCCTAGAAAATAAGAGTCCTGGCATGGTACTCTCTAGGAGCCTACCTTATTTAATATGACACGTTTAAATTCAATGCTTCGCATTTGTAACATGAATACATTTCATTTTAGGCTCACCCCGGCATACAAAAAGGGGTTCTCTTTAGGTCACGTTTCATTTGTGTACCGCATATTTACGCGCTTTGATAAAATGGCATCATGCATAAACCCTAGAAGGGAATGCCATTTAGGGGATCCCGTACTAGGAATAAACCACCCTGTGTCTCGGATATATAATCCAACGAGACTTGCACGTTTATATTTCCTGTACCATCCAAAGGGGTAGTGCACGAGGTAAGGTAGGATCCGATCTTTTCTAAGATGGCCAAGCGATTTTTGCACATTAGAATATGGGCATCTAACAATCATCTTTTGGCCATTTTAAGCAAAATTGGTAAAAATTTCCCTTGCATAAAGGACATTAATTTGAAGAAATTCACAAATGATTCCTCATTGTTGAGACGATAAATATAGAGGCCAGATCTTGATTTTAGAAGGCTCATAGACTAATGCATCGCAATAAATTTTTGAAACTACCAAAGGGGAGATAGTTCCATCGATTTTTGAATAAACCATCAATTTCAATTCATTTTTAGAACAATTTGGTCAATTTCGAATAAATCATCAATTTCAATTCATTTGGCCAATTTACCCTTTTTTAGGGTGATCCGGTCGATTTTGAATAAATCATCAATTTCATTCAATTCATTTGATTAGGGTTATCCATTCAATTTTCAATAAATAATCAAATTTTCATTCGACACATTTGACCATTTTACCCTTTTTAAGGTGATCCAGTCAATTTTTGAATAAATCATCAATTTCATTCAACCCATTTGACCAATTAGGGTTTCAATGTCAAATTTCAAATTGGGAAACCTAGTCGATTTTGAGAAAACCATCCATTGTATCCAGCCATTTGATCGGTTGGGGTTTTGACCCATGCTTTATGAGAAAATTTGTCAACGAATTTCAATCTCTTTGATAGGAAGTTCGTCAAGGTCAAACCGATGCGTTTTTACAAATTCTAGTCTCGATCGAAATGATCAATCCATTCGGACGTTGTCCTCATTGTGACAAATGTCTCTCGTCACTCCAATTGGTCAAATTTTTCAAATCATTTTTCATTCAATCAATTGATCGGATTCATCAGGTATTGTATGGTGCCTACCCTAGAGGATTGCATTTTCATGCTAGGCCTACCCTTGGCACAAAAAGGGCTCCCCCATAGGACATGCATACCGATTTTACAATCTTGCTTACTAACTCTGGGTATTTTTCTTTTATTTCTCCCCGCCCCTGCATTCATAAAAATGTTTCAATAAGGTGAAAATGTTTTCATATCTGATAATAATTTTGATCTAATTACATGATTCTTGGGCAGACCCTGCAATGAAAACATGAAGGATCTATCTAGAAGCGCTAGGCTAAAGCATCTAAGAGACTTCATAATTGTTGGTTAAAGAGAAAATTTTTGTTTATTTGATTTGTTAATACATTTTTGTTCCAAAAGAAAAGAAGACAAAAAGTGTAAATATGTGGAGTTTTTTAGAAGTTTTTCTCTTCTCATTTGTATTATAATTGAACGAGAATTTTTGTTTTAAACTTTTTCAGCAATAAAGCTTCAGACAATTATTTGTTTTGTATTTACTCATGTACATTTCATTCTTTATTGAGCTCGTTAAGAGATTTCATGATGAATTTTAAGAAATAAGCTCAAATTGAGATTTTTCAACCTCTTGCCTGAAAACTCACAAACGTATACACCAGATTGATGATCCGAGCTATGCAATAAGAATGCTCAAAATTAAAAGAGGTCACTCAAAAGGCCCAATACGATACCTTTTTCTCCTTCACTGTACAATTCATATTTTACCCACTTCTATTAACCCCAAAATAAAATTAGTCACATTGATTGATAAATTACAAATTGGGGCAATCTTTGTTTGAAAATGCTCACTGGTCTAACTAGATTCAATCACATCTAAGTGAAAGCAAAAATGTGCATTATTCTTGTTTATTTTGAAAATTTGGAATGATACTTCAAGCATTCGTTTCACTACCGATACAGATTTTATCATTTGCTCTCCCATTTGAGCCTTAAAAGAATAATTTCGTTTCAAATAAGGGCCTTAATGATCACTACCCTACATTGGGAAGATTTTCAAAAGGGAATGGATTCTCAACGAGCAATTCGTTTACTTGGTTGTCATGAGGTGTAAGAATGATACTTTGGCCATCGTTTCTACAACCTAAACACTATTTATCCCTTGCATCCTCATTTGAGCTAAAATTGGTGGTTCTTTTCAAAAGCACTTACGATCACACCCCACATTGGGGAGGGAGATTGGAGAATTTTCCAAAAAGGAGAAAAGCAAAAATGGTAAAATTAAAAGAAAAAAGGGAATCCCAAATTGGGGAAATTTGATTCCACTTGGTGTTTCACAGATATGGATGAACAAGGGTCTTCCTCAGTCAATTAATTCAGATACATGCAAGAAATTTCGCATTAATGAAAGTTTCCTTTCAGAGTTATTGTAAGGAACGGAATAAAAGTCAGGCCCTCTTCTTTTCCAATCAAACATTCTATCCCTAGTTATCCCTTTTGAACCTTCAGAATAAAATACTTCATTTGGCAACCCCTGAGAATCGCAAACCCCACACTAGGGCAAGTTTGAGTTGAAAAGGGAAAAGTTTAAAGAAGTGAAAAGTGATAATGCAACAAAATCAAAAGACAAAAGAAGAAAAGAGAACCTCAGTTCAAAAATAAATTGGGGTAAATTTTGTGAAAGTTTAAAAGAATGGCAGAAGGCCGAAAAATCAAGAAGAAGAAAGAAAATGAAAGAGAAAAAGCCTCAATTGAGCATAAACTGGGGCAAATTCTGATTTAGCCCTAAAATAGGGTGGGCGCAACAATGCGATCTCAGGTTATTCAAACCACTCTTGAAATTTGCTTTCAAGCCTTAACTTTTCTAAGCACCCCACCTGACCCCATTACAAAAGCCGAAAGTCCTGACTTCTGTTCTTTGCAATAGCCCTATCAAGAAAATTTCTGATGCCGAAAAATTTTAGCTGTATTTCTGAATTGCTTGGGTATGGGGTGACGCTACTCACCATGTGAAAGTCCCCAGGTCGAGGAAAAAGAAAAAAAGAAGCAAAAACAAAGCAAGAAAAGTAAATGCAAGAAAAATACAGAAAAATTCGACGTTGAAGTCCCTGGTGAATGATGAGAAAAATGCAAACAAAATCTGAGATCTTTAAGTTGAAAATAGGGGCAATTTTGGAAAAATGTGATCCTCGGTGCAATGTCCTTGAAAATTATTTCTTAAACTATCGTCTTCAAGCCACATTACAAGCCCATAAAAGTCCATCGTTGACTTATTCCTTCATGACAACTCAAAACAAAGGTCATGCTCGTAAGAAATCCATCAATCATTTGTGATCATAAGGGTATAACCAGTTTTCACATGTTTAGCTATCGTTTCTATCCATATTGTTGCAAGCCTATAAAGCTTATATGTTGACTACATTTTCTTAAGAAATAAGGGTGACAAACTCTTTGCTTTCACTAAGATGTGGTATTGAAGGGATTACATACAATTTGGGCACAAGAATAAAACAAGTCCCGACCTCCCATTTCCTTTAGCCACTTCCAAATCAGAAATAATGTCCACTTGATTGGTCCTGAAAGATGAGCCAGCAAGAAGTGGTGACCCGTTACCCTAAGCACCGATGCTAAAAGTGAGGAGGAAATCTTCTTGAATTTGGTGTTACTCTGAAGGATTCATCATGAAATTTCTGCATGAGTTTCAAACTCGACGTTTAAATTTCTTCACATTGCATATATGATTATTTTCTAAATTTTAGAAAGTGTAATTTCACTTTGGAGCGTCATCCAAACAAAGTTTTTGCAAATTAAATGGGCCCATACTGGGGCAAATTTGTTATTTGTGAGATTTCGAGAAATGAACCCACACTGGGGCAGATTTTGTAACACATTTGAGGATTTCGTCCAAGAATCAAACAATACATTTTTCAAATCAATCACGCTGCTCTTTTCATGAAATTCAAGTGCATGTCATACTTTGGTAAGCCCCCGTGCAGGTATTCATAGTTGAAATCGACGAAAGAGCATCTGGTGATGTGGAAGGCCGATGCCGAAGAAAGAGAAGAAAGAAGGGAAAATGGCCCTACACTGGGGCAAATTTGATGTGAGACGGATCTAGACGAACACCAAGTTGGGGTGATTGGCGGAACTTTGACCCTTCTATAATCACGAGCCACGAACTAAGGAGATTCCTTAACCCACGACTAGCAAATTTAGTGAACCAAAAGTATGGATAGAAGAACGCCACAATCAAGGAGACTACTTGATTGATAAGTTCGATGAACAACTTGAGATTAATTCTCAAGTATTCAAAGGAAATTCTCTTGAGGCAAGAGAGAGTGAAATAACTCACATATATCTTATAAAATCTGAATTCCCCCTAATGAATGAAAACCTAGGCTATATATAGCCTTACAACTTGAAAACCTAAAGTGACTTGAAAACCCTAAATCGGCTAGGCTAGGCCTTTGGCCCGATTCCACTACTCAAATCCACTATCTAATGGTCAACTTATAATCGATCCAATGAAAGCTTTAAGCTGGCCCAACATAACCCAATAAAAGCTAATTAACCAACTTAAGTTATAGTGAGCCTAGACTCTATAAATCGGATCCAACTCAACATGAGGTCTTGGACCGAATTTATTCCTAGCAAATAAAATAGAAATCTAGAAAATAAACTACTAACTATTACTAAAAGATTCAATCTCTTGCAGCCCAAAACATGGCCCATAAGCGGCCCATATTTCGTATCATTCCCCTCCTCTTAAAAAAGATTTGTCCTCAAATCGTGTTTGGAAATGAATGGTACTACAAGAGTTGGCAGTATGAAACTTCAAATCTCCACATATTGACTCTCTTAGAATGGATGATACTTGCATACGTCATGATTATTGTAATTCGGTGCACATGTCTCTTGGTTAGCTTGAAAATGCTCACAATCCGCCATGGGAAACTCAAGGCTTTGCTCCAACCACTCCAAAGCTCTCTAATCAGCATTGTGTCATGAATGGTCGAATTTGGACCTACACAATAAATCACACGATTAGGATTTGTAGGTATAAAATCACTTGACAGCTTACCATTCACATTCACAAGATAAGGATCTTCACAGTGATGCTCAATCAGGCTAGGAAAGTCTCGGACATGATTGTGCAAAGTTACAAAATTCATTGCAAGTTGTTGTGGGTATGGCCTATCTTGCACAAATGGAACAAGATCGAGATAGGTAGCTTTTGAACCCTCAAATTGAAGAATAAAACCAGGTTGAAAGGAATCAGAATTTGGACCAATGAGGAAAGGATTGTCACCAACAAAATAAGAAGGAAATGTATAACAAGTTTCAAGTGTAGAAACTCCCTTTGAAACTTCATTATTCCTCCCAACAAGCAAATCAGGCTCATGGTTGACGTTGAACATCAGTGGATGACAAAGAGAGACAACACTTAAGGTGCAAACTCCATGAAAAGTTTGATATTCACCAATGGATTTAGGCATAGAACATGCCAAGATCAACTCAATTTTTCCTTGCTTAACCTGCATAAAAGTAGAAACACTAAACAAAGTAGAGTCAAGATCGTTAGAAAAAACATATGATCTCACATCCTTTCTCACAATCAGCTTACTCTTAGAATTTTTAATCTCTTTTTCATGCTCAGTAGCTGACTTTTTCCCCTCATTATTCTCAACATCTTTCTCCTTTTCAACTCCCTCGAATTTTACCTCTTCAGTCACAATTCTCTCCTCCAGCTCTTTCTTCATACTATAACGCTCATGCTCACTCTTCATGTATGCTAGATCAATACAAAGTTGCTTAGAGTTAAGCGACACAAGCCTGGTACGACGGCCATTAAATGTGAAGGAATACTTATTAGTATATCCATCATATTTGACTTCTCGATTAAACATCCACCATTGTCCCAACAGCACATGCGTCACTTGAATGGGAACCACATCACACAACACCTCATCCACGTATTGACCAATACGAAAAGGAACAAGTGTGTGCTTAGTAATCCAAATATCCCACTATCACTTTGCAACTTGTAAGGGCGAAGATGATCAATGGTTGGAAGATTCAATTTCTCAACCAAGACAGTACTTGCGAGATTAACTTCACAACCCTTATCAATGGCTAAGCTGCAAACTTTATCCTTGATATGGCAACGTGTATAAAACCAATCATGTTTTTGAGCTTTGATGATTTCCAATTGCTCAGTTATCTCACGCAATGCCACAGTATTTACTCCTTTAGGCACAAGATGGTGGAGCTCCAGTTGAGCATTCATTTGTCTCATACTTTTATTACCTGTAAAACTCAACAAAAATTAGTAGAACAGTCCTCACTCGCTCCCTTACGTGTTTCGCTCACTCTCGTGTTTTGCTCAAGTGTTTAAAAACACTCTAATGATCTCACCAATTCACTTCTCAAGCCACTTGATTGTTTCCTTTGAAGAAATCAGAAATTTTCTCAAAGAAGTTCAATCAAACTTTAATCAAAATAGCTCCCAATTGTATCAAAAGAACAAGGAAACAAAAAGTAGAAATGGAAAGCTCAAGTAATGAATAAGGAATGGAAGAGGAAAGAATTGATGTACAAAGAAAAAAAAAGTCCAAGTACGATGATGGAGTTCCCAAGTGCTTTACTTAATTGCCCAATTGATTTTTGGAAACAAGTTAGGTGTAGAACCTCTTTGGAAATCTCCCTAAAGCCGGCTATGACTATCTTAAAATTTATCCCAGATTTGGTAGCTTCCTAATCCCAAAAATTTTCCAGAATTTCCTTTTCCTTAACCTTCCAAAAGTCTGCCTTCCTAAACTACTTTGCAAGTCGGTTAGGAAGCCAAGTGAAAACAGTTTTGGTAGTTTCCCAACCGCTGAAATTTTCCAGATTTTGTTACCTTACCAAATCAGAATTGTTACCAAAAAAGAATTTACAGATTTCGTTTCTCTTTAACCTTCCTAAAGTCGGCTGCTAACCAAGGGCCAAACAGATTTTGGTAGTTTCCTATTCTAACCGAGACTACTCCCACCAATTTCCAGAAATTGGTGTTAAAAAAACCCTTCCCTCTTGGCCGCACACCTTCCCCCAACAGTCGGCTCTCTCTCTTCTCCCAAGCAACAAGGCAATTCGGCTCCCTTCCTCCTTTGCAAGGCAAGACAACCGTGGGTCTTGTGTCAAGATAATGGCCTCCCAAGATGATACAAGTGATGTTACCCAAGACTCCCCCAAGCGACTTGCTCAAACAGCCTTCAAGAACTTTAGTCCTAAAATAAGGAAGCCATGTATGGATGCAAGATCTTACAAGAGACTTTTTATCCGAAGGGAAGTTCAAGTGTTCAAGTCCCAAGGTAATCAAGAACTCCAAGAACCTCGCAAGGTGGTGCACGTAGTCAAAGTTCAAGGTGATCAAGAATTCCAAGAAGAAGTTGGTCAGAATTTTTAAACCCTTCCTTTGCCTTAAATTTCTGTTTTTACGGATCAAATTCAAGAAGCAAAGTGTAGCAAATCAGGTCTTGGCAATAAAGAATCAAGTTCCTTCTTTTCTTTCTTGTTCGGCCTTGTCCTAGCCGATTGTGTGTTTCCCTTTTTTTTTTTTTTTGACTCTACAAACACACAATTACTCGGCTGTTTTTGGGTAAAATTCCAGAATTTAATGTCACTCCAATGTTCTCCTTCAATCCTCCAATAACTATCAAAACATGTATCAAAATTTTGAGACTTCAAGATTAGTTTCAAGAAACTCAAGAATCCCTAGATTATTGTAGTTCCTCTTCAAGATTCCAACCCCAAACAAGTTTAACCACAAAAATCAGTTTAGGAAATTAATGAAAACAACTTGGTGGAATAAACTAAAGTTTGGACAGATTTGGCAAGAAACTTGCGCCCAAGGAAAACCCTAGTTGCAAGTGAAAACCCTAGCCGTCGCAGAAATTTTTTTTTTTTGTTTGATATTTAAACAGAATATGCAACGAACAAAACACGGCTACACTTGAAGGCAAGCTTCAAGACAGAATCACACAACAAGTAATGCACGAAGTGGACACGAAGGAAAAGAAAACAAAGAGCGATGCAACAAGAACAAGCAAGGCGGACAGAATTTTTTTTTTTTTTTGTAATAATGACCGGACTTGACACAAAGGAAGACACGACCAGAATTGCAAAATAAAATTGACTAGAAAGCTTACGAACAAACTCAACGGGATATACTTGATGTCGTCGACTAGCTCTGATACCAACTGATGTGAGACGGATCTAGACGAACACCAAGTTGGGGTGATTGGCGGAACTTTGACCCTTCTATAATCACGAGCCACGAACTAAGGAGATTCCTTAACCCACGACTAGCAAATTTAGTGAACCAAAAGTATGGATAGAAGAACGCCACAATCAAGGAGACTACTTGATTGATAAGTTCGATGAACAACTTGAGATTAATTCTCAAGTATTCAAAGGAAATTCTCTTGAGGCAAGAGAGAGTGAAATAACTCACATATATCTTATAAAATCTGAATTCCCCCTAATGAATGAAAACCTAGGCTATATATAGCCTTACAACTTGAAAACCTAAAGTGACTTGAAAACCCTAAATCGGCTAGGCTAGGCCTTTGGCCCGATTCCACTACTCAAATCCACTATCTAATGGTCAGCTTATAATCGATCCAATGAAAGCTTTAAGGTGGCCCAACAT
This sequence comes from Coffea arabica, assembly GCF_036785885.1. Classification (NCBI taxonomy): domain Eukaryota; kingdom Viridiplantae; phylum Streptophyta; class Magnoliopsida; order Gentianales; family Rubiaceae; genus Coffea; species Coffea arabica. Next base: position 31,627,701 of record NC_092328.1, read on the forward strand.
AACCCAATAAAAGCTAATTAACCAACTTAAGTTATAGTGAGCCTAGACTCTATAAATCGGATCCAACTCAACATGAGGTCTTGGACCGAATTTATTCCTAGCAAATAAAATAGAAATCTAGAAAATAAACTACTAACTATTACTAAAAGATTCCATCTCTTGCAGCCCAAAACATGGCCCATAAGCGGCCCATATTTCGTATCAAAATTATTTTTCGAAAAGATTCTCTCGAAAAATCAGGAAAAGTTAAAAATCAAAAAAAAAAGAAAGAAAGAAAAAAGAGAGAGAGAAGAAGAAAGAAAAAAATCAAGTTTAACTTCTTGTTTCTCGACAAATCTTTTTGAAACATCACGTTGGGCCTGGATTTTGTGCCGCCAACTTCACAAATATCACGTTGGGACCGGGTTTTATCCCGCCAACCTCGGCAGGACCGGGTTTTATCCCGCTGACCGCTTATATCACGGCAGGCTTGGGTTTAATCCCACTGACCGACCAATTTGTCAAAGGCAGGCTCGGGTTTAATCCCACTGACCAATTCATCACTAGGGCAAATCTTTGGATAATTTTTCGAGCAAGTCTTATACTGTTTCTTCATACATACCAGCATTTCTTTTACACTGCCACTAGCCGTTGGGTCAGTCCCACCAGTGTGCATTTTGTTTTCATTGCCGCTAAACATGGGTCAGTCCCACTAGCGCGCATTTCATTTTCTTTGCCACTGAACATGGGTTAGTCCCACCAGTGTGCATTTTGTTTTCATTGCCGCTAAACATGGGTCAGTCCCACTAGTGCGCATTTCGTTTATTCTGCCACTAGCCGTTGGGTCAGTCCCACTAGTGAGCATTTTATTTGCACACCTTTTATTTGCATCACCACTAGCCGTGGGTCAGTCCCACTAGTGAGCCTTTCATTTTACTGCCACTGAACATGGGTCAGTCCCACCAGTGAGCACTTCATTTGCATTGCCGCTAAACATGGGTCAGTCCCACTAGCGTGCATTTCATCCTTATTGCCACTAAACATGGGTTAGTCCCACTAGTGTGCATCCCGTGGTTTAAATTTTTGTACAGTCTTCATTTCAAAAGCGTCAGTCATTCGAGTCGTTCGCAGTCGAATAACACAGGTAAGTATTTGGTGTCTACTTCTTTGTCTCAAGTTTTTCCAAAACTCAGACAAAGAGGGGCAAACTGTAGACACCAAAAATTTCATTGATTCAATCTTAAAATTTTAATTAGTTTTATTCATTCAATTTTGACTTTTTAATCTTTTTATTCTTGTTTCATATTTATTATTTTTAATTAATTTAAGGTTGCAAATAATAATTGGTGTTCATTCTTATTTTTAATACATTAAAATTCATCATTTTCTTTTTAAAGCAATTTTACACTAATTTTAGAAAAATCCTGAATAAAGATCCATTTTATCTTTTTTAAATTTTGATTTTTCTTGCTAAGGCATTTTGCAAGGTAATTTTAAAAATTAGCATATTAAACAAGTGTGTCAATTGCATGTTGAACAAGTGTGCAAATAAGCATTAGTGTAACGACCCCACCTCCCCCGTCTTAGGGGGACTCAGTCGATCACTACAGTTCTCAAACAAATTACAATATAAAACTCAAATATATAACAAATTCTCCAAGAATTTCCTATCACAATCGCAGTGGAACTAATTCCCAAACGTGGAACGTACACGTTCATCCATTCAAGTTCAAACATTCATACGAACGTATATACATATACATCCGACCAATCTCAAACCTTCATACACCCCTAACATCAACTATTACACAAGAAGAAATCCAAAGTCAAATCATACATAAGATACTCCATCCAGCTACACAAATAACGTAATACAAGCTCTTCCTTTGCCTCGATCCCTGTGGGGAGAAGAAAACATTTGGGGTGAGCTAGAAGCTCAGCGAGTGAACAGTAAAATCAGTAATCCAATAAACTTTACAATTGTGCATTTACATGATGCAAGAATTAGTGATCAAATGTGCGTATATTGCTCTCTTGGAGCCAGTGAAATTCTTGTACTTAGATATCCAACGCTCCCTTAGATCAAGTAACGGATAAACAGGTAGAAGGAGCCATCGTGCTCCAAGGAATGCGTAAACAGTAGCGGGGACATTGGTTCTAAGCACAAGATTTTCCCAAGAACTCACCCGAGTCAAATGTCATGGCACACACACAAACACAATGATATGCAAATCATGAAATCGATGCAAGACTTATTTCCAAAGTAATTGTGGAAAAGCAGTTGAGGGATCACTCACCAACCATGGCTCACGAACTTTATCCGGCATACCTCATTACCTTGATCAAGTTGAAACCCTAAATTACAAATATCAAGTCAAGCAAAGGAAATTCTAAAATTAACAAGCTTCTATTGCCTTTTGGCATTTTAATCACAATTAAAGCTACACTTATCCGATCGAAACGAATCTTATGGCGTTACGAAGCTAAGACATATGTCAACATTTTTTATGAAGATCTCCAAGGCCAAAACATACTTATTCAGGGTCAAAATCCGAATCCTAGAGAAAGAACGAAAACTGTCATAAAACAGGGGTTATGGGGCAGTCATGGGTATTTCGGTCAATTCACAAGCCACAGTACTCCAATCAATCTGAAATTTTGCAGGCAAGTATTCAACTCATATATCTACAAGTTTCATGTTATGAGCAAAAGTTGATTCGGTCTACAGTACAGAGAAAATGACAGTCCAAGTTCAGTCCAGAAACAGGGAAAAACTTCAATTACTCTTCTTGAACCGACCTTTGCATATGACTATCACTAATCACAATTAAGGGCTAGAAATCCCCACTTAACATGAGACTAGCCTATACCAATCATGTACAGGCCAAAACAAGGATGAATTAACTTAAACAAAGTTTAGAAATGTCACTAATATGGAACTTAATCCTCCCAATTTCCAAATCACAAGAATTTCCATAAAATGAATCAAGATCAATTCAAATTCAAAACAAACACATACTCTCAAAAATTGGACGGCATAACCCCTAAATTTTACACATTTCCAACCTACCATTCAAATACCAATTCTCATAACAATTAACCACAGTCACCCATATGGTTCATAAACAATACCATACATTCAATTAAGCCATAATTTCCTTCAATCAAAGCCAATTAAAAGCTTAAAGCCAACCTTGGAAAAATCCCTAATTTGAAACCCTAGAAACCGGAAATTCACTTCACATACGGAAATTTTCCGCAACAACCATAAATAACGTACAAGAGCTTCTATTAACACCATTGAAACCACTAATCCAAATCCAATCCAAGACTTTCATATAAAATCATAAAAATACCCAATAAATCAGAAAATCACCATAATTTCCATAAACCCATGAAATACTCCACAAAATCACATACATGACCACCACAAACCATTAATTAACCAATATTAGAACCAAAGGAAACTCGCATATCCAATCTTACCTCAAATTCAAGAGAGCTATCCACCTAGAGCTTCCCTTCAAAAACCAATCCATTAAAAGCTTTAAACCACCATAGAGAACCCTTGTGTGAAATATTGTCCAAAACCATCGGTGAAATCGCAAGATTTGGTGAAGATTGAAACTAGGAAAAACTTGAGAGCTTTTCTCTCTTATGAAGCTCGGTTGAGCCAGGGAAGAAATGAAGATATTTGGGTGCAAAAGTGAGATAAAAAGGCAGGAAACAGTCGGTCAAACTTGGCAACCGTAGCTGCCACGTCAGAATCCGGCCGGAATCTTGGCTGGATTCAAGGCAGTGGCTAAGTCGAATTTTTTTCAAAATGTTCAAACAATCCGGCCATCAATCCGGCCAAGAACTGGCCGGATTTGGCCCCTGGCTTTTTTTCAAAACTTTTCTTTTCTTTTCCAAGTTCAAACGTTGCGCTCCCCCGCTCGTCCAACAAAGATATAAAATTCCCGCGAGTACAGTGAGCATACACAACACGCACTCATATAAGAACACGTTTCTAGGACCATTAGATCGTAAAGAAATAGAATAATGCCTAGGGAGGACTTGTGAAAATTACGGGATCTCACAATTAGACAAGTGGTTAAGGAATTGTAGGACAAGTGTTTAGGGAGGGGTAGGTGTTTGAGACACCTGCAGGCCTAAGAAAAGAGGGGAGATGTACGAAAGAAGAGAGGAAGGAAAGGAAAAAGCCGAGAAGGCTACGGCCGTGGGATAGAGAGAAGAAACAGGAGGCTACGGGGGGATGAAAAAAGAAAAGCAGGGAAGCCGGCTGGGGAAGAGAGGGCCGAGAAAAGGCAGCTTGGAGGAGGAAAAGAAAGGGGAAGGCTTCATTTGAGAGTGAAAAAAGAACAAGGGAGCGGCGAGAGGAAAAACCCAAGGGAGCAAAGAAAAGAAGAAAAACAGAGCAAAGGGAATCCGAGGAAACAAGGGAACCCGCAACTGGTTGCTGATGCCGCCGCCACCACCGGAATTGTCCAGCGTCACCTGCAAATTTTCGTCAAGCAAAAGCACGGTAAAGTGTCCTTCCTTCTTTAAAATTGCAGTTTTGTTCAAGCTCTCGAAACAAGCTGCTGTAACTATTTTTGTTGCGATTTTCCTGATTGTTGGTTCATGATTTTCGAATACGCATGCTTGTATGCTGATTGGACTGAATTTCCTTGGGTTGCTGACAATTTTGGGGTTGATTATAACCCCATTTGAGCCAAAAATTGATGATGTTTTAATGCCCATTTGGTGTTGGATGAAATGTCTGATTGAAAGTTTTAATTAAAAGATGACTTGCCTACATCTTGCGTAAAAGGAAAATGACATGGTCAGCAATGGTAGAAGGTAGAGTTTCATTTTTTGAGGGTTTCTTGCGTGCTTATTTTGGTGTCATTTCTGTTTTCTTTGTCTTGTCCTTCCCTACGTATCAAGCTGCTATTATGAGAGGGAATAGCTAGAATTGAGACTGAATTGTCGATATTGCTCTGATTGAAAAGAAAGCTGAAATGATAATATTAATTGATGTTAGCTTATTTGATACGCTTTTCATTGAGATGTTTTTCATCATGTCCAGTCATCTGTTTGGGTTTTGCCGCATGTTTCATTACCTAATGTTTGTATTTGGGAGAAAAAACTTGATGTTTGATGTTCGGGTTGAGATTGGCATAAGAATTTGCCGTTTTGGGTTGCTGAAGCTCTGTGTTTGCTTGAAGTTAATGTTTAGTTTGCTGGTCATGGTTTTGGATAGTTCGTGCCTTATATGTTTGAATAGGACTGAAATCCTTTGATATTTGAACAATTTTTGAGCTTGATCAACTTCAATTCAAGCAAAAATCTGATGAAATTCTAATGCCCTCAACCTGTTCGTTAAAATGACCGAACGGTGATTGCTTGTATGAGCTTGACGGAAATGGAAACTGATGCTTATTCTCTTTGTCTTGTGGTTTAACCCCAGAATTTTAGATCTTCATAATTTGACCCCAAAATGTTTATAATTCTTTCAATTAGATCCCTATTTTCGTTGTGTTGGAACCCCTCAAGCTTCCCCTTATTCTGCTATGGCCCAAAGTCTGGAATAATCTAACTTATTTCATTTTTTAAGTTTAATCCACCTTTTTTACATGTTTTATGTGACTTTTCGGGTAAATTATTTACGGATTTTAGAGTACAATTAGATCTTAATAATTTTGGTTAGTTTAATATTTTGGTGGGTTTGGTCAGAAGATAAAGGTTGGGTTAAGGATTATATTTGTTTGGGTCTAACAAATGGTTTTTTTTGTCTACTGTTGGGTTGGATTTTGACATGGTTTGGATAGTCAAAGCCCTTGCATTGGTCGGTTGGGCTGGAGTAATGGGCTAGTCTGTTTTTTTTTAGGCCTTTGGTTTGGACTAGAGGGTAGAAGCCCACTGGATTTGTTGGTCAATCTGTGGGTCAAAATAATAGACTGGCCATTCCATTTGCCTTGGATTTTCGGTTGGATTTGGGAAGTCTTGGCCCACGAAAACAAATACAAAGGCCCAATGGCCTGTCTGACTAAGAATCTGGTAACCAAATTTGTGAATCGGTCCCTGGTTTTTTCTTTAACTATACTGTGGCCCGAGACACTTTCACCTTCTTTCACTTGGGTCCCTATTTTAATTGCAAATGGGTCCTTGAACTTTATTTTTCTTTAATTTTGACCTCAAAACTTTGTTAATTTGTGCACTTAAGTCCCTCTTTGTTTTAAATTCTTAAAAGTAGTTTGTTTATATGTTTCAATTGATTCAATTTCATGCTTATATTCATCTTTTATGATTATTTGTTAATTAAAGTGATGCCTTGACCTTTTCTTTTATTTTGGAGGGTAAATAAGTAATTTCACCCCATTAGGAGCTCCAACTCAAGGGAGGTACACTCTATCCCTTATTTTTTACTTTATTTGACCCTACATGCATATATGTGTCTTATGTGTGCAATTGCATGATTTTAAGTGTTTATTTCATTTTCACCTTATTTATTTAGTTGCTTAGTTTTTGCTTTAATTTTAGTTCAATTTTATCATTTGAAAGGCACTTGAATGCCAAGTTTGTAATAGTTAGGTATTTATTTTTATTATTTCCCCTTTTAGATTGTAGTAGGCCCCCCCTCGAATGTAATAGTTAGGGCTTATTGGTTTTATTTTGTTTTGTGTGGTTTGCATGCTTACGTGCTATGTGTTATCGCTTTCCTAGGTTCTTGCATCTAGATGTCATGCTTATGTGTTATGTGTTATGTGTTATGTGAATTACGTGCTCACATGCCTACTCGCTTTAATTATGTACATTACTTATATATGTGTATGATGGATGCAAATGCACGTAACCGTGGCTAGTCCAATGCTAGTCATGGTTGTCCCCTCGAGCTCTTACAAGTCCAATGCTTGTGAGAGAGCGTAGATGTGGGCTAGTCCAACGCTAGACCCAATAGGGCCCCTTCTCGATGCCTTCACTACATCTCCATTCATTCTTTTCTTTTTAGTTTTACACTTTTGCATGACCCTTCACTCCCTTTCCCTTGCACATTTAGGATTGCATTTTCATTTAGACTAGCTCATTTGCTTGTATAGGTTAGGAAGTCACCCTTCTGGTAAGGGGAATGGACGAGTTTGGCTACACATAGCCTTAGCACGCTCATTCTTTTTCTAACCAAAAGGTAAATTAAAAGTCACGACTTAGGGTCCCCCCATACCCATCTTGCTTGCATTCCTCTAGGGCTCATACATTTCATATTGCACATGACGCTTATCTTACACATTCTCACTTTACTACTAGCACTTTATATACTATCACGTGCACACACACAATTCATACTATCACTTTACTCACCTTACTTTGCACATCCATTTGCACACTTCCACTTACACACTATTGTTTTCTATTACTTTTTCACTTCACGCAAACTCATATTTTCACATTGCATACATTCATTCCACTCATTTTTCGTCATTAGCATTATTCGTGACCTCTCCAAAGAGTCATTATTGGGCATCACCATTAATGTGATTGGCACCATTCAAACTTTGAAGAGAAATTTTGCCCCCCGATGCCCCCTAGGTCTAGGTTTTGCATTCATATAGTACATCCAAATGTGATAAATTCTTTGGTTAAAACAAGAAAATCTTTGACTAAATCACGTAACTAGCCTTGGTTAGGTCGAAGGGGTGCCTTGGATTTCATCCTTGCCTTCCCCTTCGTCAAATGTGACTCCCGAACCTTTTTCGTTGGTTTACGTAGACTAGGAGTCGTTTAAAAGGGGTTTCTTTTTCTATCTTTTTCCTTTAAAAAATTCATTTTTAGGTGACTTGGTACACCTTAACTCTATACCAAGTGGCGACTCCGATTTTTATTCCAAAAACCCATTTTAAACTATATTTTGGGTCAAATCGTCGCATTTTCGAGTCCCATTTAGACCCACTTTCTTTGTAAATCAAAAATCATTTTTCAAATCAAAAATTCACTTTTTTTAACCATTTATTTTTCTCGTAAAAATGAGGCGTGACAATTCCCCCTGGTAGTCCTGCTGCGGACTAGGTCTAGACTGATTGACCTCTCTTTTGACCCTTTTGACTGGTGTAGCTAGGATTAGCAAGGGTGACGCTAAGTGCTGAGACCATTGTATTTTGCATGACTGTGTGGCTAACTTTTGAGGCACTTGTTTGACTTTAGTCTTCTGTGACTAAAAGTACTTTTGTGGCACCTGTGTGCTATATTTTTGTGATTTTTCCCTGACTTGCTAATTGTATGGATCTTGACATGTTAATGAATGTAAATTATTGTTATTTTCAATATTTTCGTGATTGGTTCCTGTTTTAAGTATTTTCTCACGTAATTGATTCATTTCTGGCATTAGGCATACCTAGGATAATGGAAGGACGAAGGAGTGGTCGAGGCCGTGGGCGAGGGACTAGACGAGCCCAACCTCATAGTGATGACCAGGGATCGGCAACCGGACCGACCCAAGGACAGGAAAATGTAGAGGGAAATCAAGTGGCTACTGCCATTAATAGGATGACTGATATCCTAGAATGTTTAGCGGAAAGGCAAGATCCTAGACTGCTTAACCAAACTGGGGGACAGGATAGAGGAGATGATAGAGCCCTAGAGAGGTTTTTAAAGTTTCACCCGTCTAAGTTCCTGGGTGAACCTGATCCTGAGGTAGCGGAGAATTGGTTGGAAAGGATGACTAACATATTCGCCGCTTTAGACTATACTGAGGATAGGCGAGTGAATTTTGCTGCCTTTCAATTTGACAGAGTGGCTCGTGCTTGGTGGGACATGATAAAAGGAAAATGGGAGAGAGTTCAAACCCCTTGGACTTGGGAGAATTTCACGAGAGAGTTTAATGAAAAGTTTCTTCCGCCCTTAATTCAAGAGAAGAGGGAGGATGAATTTATCAAATTGAAACAAGGGACCCTTAGTATGGCAGAGTATGAAGGGAAATTTACTAAACTTTCCAAGTATGCCCCTGAATTGGTAACTAATGAACGGAAGAGGATAAGGCGGTTTGTGCAGGGACTTAATGTAGAAATTCAAGAGGGTTTGGCTGCAACCCAAATCTCCACCTTTACTGAGGCTTTAGAGAAAGCGCAACAGGTAGAAAGTGCAAGAATGCAAGTTAAAAACTTTCACAATAGGAAGAGGAACTTTTCTAGTCGTACTTTTGGACAGACTGGTAAGAGTCCACAGCCTTCTAAAGTTGGAAGAGGAATGGGAGGGATAAGGACTACTGGACCTTCTAGGGAAGCTTTATCCAGAAGAGGTCGTAGTGGACCAGTTCAGGCTAGGGGAGCGCCTTCTAGTGGTTCAGCCGTGACCCCTCAAGTCACTTGTGGGTACTGTGGTAAATCCAATCACTCTGAGAATGATTGTTGGAGAAAGTTTGGGAAGTGCTTGGCTTGTGGTAGCACCGAGCACCAACTCGCGACTTGTCCAAGTAAACTGAAAGTGGGAGGTAACGCCCAAAGACCCGAAAGGTCAACCTCTAAACAGACCAGTGCTGGAGGTAGTCGACCTAAGGTGCCGGCTAGGGTTTATGTGCTGGACCATCAGTAGATACCCGATGCAACTGAGGTGGTTGAAGGTACGGTTCCTATCTTTCACCGTTTAGCTAAGATTTTAATTGATCCGGGTGCGACTCATTCTTTTGTAAACCCTAATTTTATGAGTGGAATAGACTTGAAACCAATTAAGTTACCCTATGACTTGGAGGTTAAAATGCCTACAGGGGAGCAAAGCCTAATTGCTAACTTGGTATACAGAGATTGTGAGATCTGGGTTGGAGAACGGAAATTACTGACCGATTTGATAGGTTTAGCAATAAAGGGTATGACGTGATTTTAGGAATGGATTGGTTGGCCCGTTACAATGCCCAAATGAACTGCAAGACGAAAATAGTAGAATTGTGTATTCCGGGGAGGCAACCTTAAAATTGGATGTAAAGAGCAGATTATCTTCATCTGCACTTATCTCAGGAATTCGAGCTAGGAAAATATTAAGTAAATGAGCTCAGGGATATTTGGCCTTTCTAATCAACACTCCCAGTGATAAGGTGAAACTAGAGAACATGCCTGTAGTAAAAGAGTATCCAGATGTTTTTCCTGAGGAACTAGAATCTAGAATCTTTACCTCTGGAAAGGGATATAACTTTTAAGATTGATGTGACTCCGGGAGTAGAACCTATCTCTAAGACTCCATATCGGATGGCTCCGGTGGAGTTGAAGGAATTGAAATTGCAGCTGCAGGACCTGTTGGAACGGGGTTTTATCAAAGGGAGTGATTCACCATGAGGAGCCCCGATTTTATTTGTTAAGAAGAAAGATGGAAGTTTAAGGTTATATATAGATTATCGAGACTTGAATGAGGTCACTATTAAGAATAACTACCCATTGCCTCACATTGATGAATTGTTTGACCAACTGCAAGGGGCGGTGGTATTTTTCAAGTTGGATTTGAGACAGGGTTATTATCAATTTAGAATTTTGGAGAATGATATACCCAAGACTGCTTTTAACTCGAGATCTAGGCACTTTGAGTTTGCAGTAATGCCATTTGGATTGACCAATGCACCTGCTGCATTCATGGATTTAATGCATAGGGTTTTTAAGCCTTATCTGGACCAATTTGTGGTGGTCTTTATTGACGATATTTTGGTGTATTCTAAGAATGTGGAGGATCATGAGAAGCACTTGAGGATTGTTTTGCAAACTCTAAGGGAGCACCAATTGTATGCTAAATTTAGCAAGTGTGACTTTTGGTTGAAAGAAGTGACATTTTTGGTGCACATAATTTCTAAGGACGGGATTAAAGTAGACCCGGCCAAAGTTGAAGCTGTTTCAAAATGGAAACGACCGAAAAACCCTACTGAGGTCCGAATCTTTATTGGATTAGAAGGGTATTACCGGAGATTTATCCAGAAGTTTTCTAGAATTGCTGGACCCATGATTGAGTTGACCAAGAAAAGTGAAAAGTTTATATGGAGTCCTAAGTGTGAAGAAAGTTTCCAAGAGTTAAAAAGACGTTTAACAAGAGCGCTTGTATTAGCTCTACCGAATGGGAAAGATAGTTTTGTGGTCCACACAAATGCTTCCAAGGAAGGATTAGGATGTGTTTTAATGCAAAATGACAAAGTGATAGCATATGCCTCTAGAAAATTGAAACCGCATAAAGGAAATTACCCGACTCATGACTTGGAGTTAGCGACTGTGGTATTTGCTTTAAAGAAATAGAGGTATTACCTGTACGGAGTGACATTCGAGGTTTTCACTGATCACAAAAGTCTTAAGTACTTATTTTCTCAGAAGGAGCTGAATTTAAGGCAACGTAGATGGATGGAATTTCTAGAAGACTATGATTGCACAATAAAGTATCATCCAGAAAAAGCCAATGTAGTGGCTGATACTCTAAGTCGTCAAGTTCAAGTGGCCGGATTGATGATTAAGGAGTTTCACTTGTTAGAAGAAGTTAGTTATTGGAATCCTTGATTGGAGCCGAGAAAAGTAATCCTTGGGAACATTATAGTAAATTCCACTTTGATGGGACGTATTAAAGAGTCTCAAGAAAAGGACCCTGAAGTGCAAAAGTAGGTGAAAAATGTCAAAAAGGGAGAGAAGTCGGATTTTAACTTGGGATCAAATGGTATTTTGAAATTTCGGAATCGGATAGTGGTGCCAAAGGATGAAGGCACACCGATCGAAGTTTACAGTACACCCTGGAGGGAATAAAATGTACCAAGATTTGAAAAGTTTGTACTGGTGGGAGAGTATGAAGACGGAAATTGCCCAATTTGTCCAAACCTGTTTAATTTGTCAACAGGTTAAGGCCGAACATCAGAAACCATCAGGACTTTTGCAACCTTTGGAAATACCTGAGTGGAAATGGGAGAACATCACTATGGATTTTGTATCGGGATCACCAAGGACACAAAGAGGCCATGATGCTATTTGGGTGATAGTGGATAGACTGACCAAATCGGCTCATTTTCTGCCGATTAATATGAAATACCCATTGGAAAAGTTAGCTAAGTTGTACTTGGATGAGATCATTAGGTTACATGGGATACCTGTGAGCATTGTATCTGATAGGGATCCAAGATTTGTTTCAAGATTCTGGCAAAAGATGCAATAGGTATTGGGGACTAAATTGAACTTTAGTACCACTTATCATCCTCAAACCAATGGACAGTCTGAGAGGATAATTCAAACCCTTGAGGATATTTTGAGGACTTGTGTCTTAGATTTTGGGAAAAATTGGAGTAAATTTTTAACACTAGTGGAATTTGCCTATAACAATAGCTTCCACTCTTCTATTCAAATGGCTCCGTATGAAGCACTTTATGGTTAGAAGTGTAGATCACCGATTTGTTGGAACGAAGTAGGTGAACGAAAGATCTTAGGCCCGACTACAGTGCCCTGGATTGAGGAGGCTAACGAGAAAGTAAAGTTAGTACGTCAGAGAATTGAAACCGCACAAAGTCATCAAAAGAGTAATGCAGATAACCGGAGAAAGGACTTGGAATTTGAAGTTGAAGATCTAGTATTTCTCAAGATTACACCTCTGAAAGCAAGTTTAATGTCTGGGAAGGGAAAGAAGTTACAACCAAGGTTTGTAGGACTTTATAAGGTTATCCAATGTGTAGGAAATGTAGCCTATAAGTTGGAATTGCCACAGAGTCTGTCTCGGATTCATAATGTTTTCCATGTATCCATACTTAAGAAGTACCATCCAGACCCTTCTCATATTTTGCAATCGGAAAGTATTGAGATTGATGAGACCTTGACCTATGAGGAAAGACTGGTGAAACTTCTGGATAGAAAGGTGAAAGAATTGAGAAATAAGCATATACCTTTAGTAAAAGTTCTCTGGATGAACCATGAGCTAGAGGAAGCAACCTGGGAAGTTGAAGAAGCAATTCGAAGAAAGTATCCAAACCTATTCGCAGATCAAGGTAAATTTCGAGGACGGAATTTTCTTAAGGGGGAGAGGATGTAAAGACTCACAAAATTTATTTATTTTAAACTCCAAATTCTAGCTCATTTAATTATTTACTTGGCCATTTACCCCGAATATTATTTTCTAATCTCTTTAGACCAAATTACATTGATCTATGACTTACTTATATTTTTAGAGTGGCTCATTTCAAAATTTAATTTCTGAAGGCTCGTTAAGTGAAAATAGTGAATACGCGATTGGAGTAAATAATTGAATCGAGAATACAATAAGCTTGGAAAATTGGAGACTTGTACATTAGTCTCAAAATAGGTATTTTTATGCTTAAGTGCTCAATTATTAGTTAGTAATACTATCGTTATAAGAATTTCTTAGAGATTTCGCTCTATCGCGTATAAATTGGAAGTAAGCGTTTTTACGCGCGCGATTAATTGAAGGACCTTAGATTTTTATTTTGGGACTACTAAGAGTGAATAATGATGATATGAATGTAAGTGCATTAGAAGTTTATTGCACTAGTGCAGCAAACTTAAGAGGAATCGAGCACAAAACGCGCGCGTACGCGCACTATTCCTAGTTGACTTTTGAAACAACTTTTGGCCAAATTCTAAAGCTTCTCACGGAAGCTTACCATCAGTATTAGCTCTTCTTTTCCTGCTCCAAACAGCTGACCAAGAGGAAGAGAAAAACAGCTTCAATTTCTTCTCCATTTCTTTACTAAATCCTCACCAAATCACCTCCAACTTCAACCACACTTTGCTAAGCATTTGGGGATTATCTTAAGCTACCAAAGAGCTTGCTTTTCCACGGTTTATGTGAGCTCTAAGAAGACCAAAATTTCTGTTTAAGTCATCAACAAAAGTAAGTAACGATCAACCTTGATAATCTTGATTTATGGAAATTCTATTGCACATCTAGGCTTATGCATGCATATGGGTAGCTTGTTTATGTTGGAAAATGGTTTTGTAGGCTCTATGAACTCCCACATTTGATGGATGGAATGATTTGGTGAATTATGATGTTATTAATGTTAGTTTGGTGTTTAAATTAGTGAAATAATGTTGGGTTGTCGATAGAAACTTAAGGATGGTGCAATGACCAAAAGTGACCATTTTGCCCCTGCTATGTTCATGCACTTTGATGCAAAATTTTGAGGTTGTAATGGCTTGTTTACGATGTATACATGTTATATTGAGCGTGTGAAAAGTTTCATTGAAAAATAACATGATTTGGTCACCCAAATGTGTTGATTTCGAAAGCTTAGAAAACTGGAAAATGGTTCCCATAACTGCCCAGGCAGTCTTTTCTTTCGGCTATAACTTTTTACTCCGATGTTGAAATCGACTGCCGTTTGTGGCACTAGAAACTAGACATTCCCAGCTTTCCAATGGTATAAAATTTATGTTCTGATTCCACTTGAGCAGTCTGTGCCAATCATTTAAACATGACTGTCCTGTTTCTCACGTACACTGGAACTCTATTTTGAACAGCGAGTTAATGCTCAAAAATGAGTTAGTTGTGGACAGATTTTGGAAATGATTTCTTCTATGAAATTGTAACCTTAGGGATCTAGTTTTCAATGCCACCAACCATGCTCAATTCTGAGTTGAAATGAGTAATTTATGACCAGATTTCGAAACCGACTCTGTAGGCGAAAACCCTCATTTTGGACAGATTGTAAAGAATATTGATTTGGGCCTTGCTATTTGAAAGTTTTGGTGTAAATCACCTTCCAAACACATCTTGGATGATTATCAGACCTTTTTCACACCAATGAACCATGTTTGAGGAATTTTCCTTGGCCAAATGCTTGAAAACGGAAAAACGGAAGTCCAAGGCAGATTTGCCTTGGAACTCCTTGGAACTTTAGTGGTTTCGTTAACTATCTTTCAGTATGTATTTTTCTATGAAATTTTACAGAGAAATCGTCCCTATATATATTGCTAAATTTGGTACCATTTTGAGTCCGTTTCGCTGCTCAACTAAACTTCCAAAGTTCATGATTTGAGTTTGGAAAACCCTTGATTAACAAGGAAATCTTAGTAAATTTGAGCTATCATATCTTGGTGCTCAAAACTCCAAATCTCGTTGTGTTTTTTTTGTTCTAAACTTGGACTACAACTCTAATAGAGTTCCAAATTTCAGAGGTTAGTTCAAATCAAGTGAATTTTGCCGAATTTTTAAAGTTGGCCAAAATCAACCTAAACCTGCCTTAAGTGCCCCAAAACAGCAACTTTGAACTAATTTTTGAATACCTTCCGTTTGGAATCATGGAAAATTGTCTTCTAAGAACTTTTAGTACTTTCTAAGAGGTTTCCAACGGTATCAAGCTTTTCAATTTTGGACTTGTAAATAGTGAGATACAATTTTTTAAAGATCTCATATCAAAACTGAAATTTTCAGAACTTAAGGAAATGGAGTTTTTTCAAATTATCCTTTTTCCCTCGATATCACTTGAACGTTTTATACTTGATTTCGAAGATGAAAACGTGATTTCTCTTGTACTTTAAAACCCCATTTTTGAGCCTTAATTCGCGAGTAATTTAGGTTTATTTTAGTGAAATTTTCTAGGATTGTACAAGTGTGCAATCTTTCTTGATAATTGGGGTTTATAAGTGATTGCTCACTATCAATTGCTCAAGCTCGCATGAGGACCTTCAAGAGGATCCTATGGTAGACGCTTTAACTTCAAGTAACATTTCTCCTTGGTTGACTTGGTGAGTGTCAAGTGCATGATTACTTGAACTCCTGTGAATTTGATACATGTTTACTTGGTATCCATGACTTGAGATTTTGAAAATAGAGACGAGTGTGTACTTTATCGCACTCATTCTCATTTAAAACCAATGACCCATGATTACCTTGCTTGACATGAAATGAATGACCTGCTGGACATGACATGAATGCTTGAATATATCACATGCTTGCTTGACCTGAAATAGAATGCTATGGCTGCATACGTCGCTGGAGTGAATCTCCCTGACACTCAAATGTACATGGGGGACGTCCAAACTCATAGGCCGACCTTGGAATTCGAGCCGTCATGGGTTTGGTCGGGAATCTCGGTGAGCCATGAGAATTACATGATAAGCTTGATCTATTGGAGAGATCTTGCTTGGCATACTCGTGAAGTATCGCCTTATAAATGACGTTCGGGCCCGGTGGGGGGTTGTAAGGTGGACGGACCTGTGAAGTAAGTGGAGATCTACGGATTGGAAATACCGACCCGGTTGACGGAGAGTCATCGCGGGAAGGTATACAAATGCCCTGGCAAAGCATGTGGAACTTAGCTCCTGAGAGCTACTATATCCTTGAATTGTTTCTGTTTAGATTTCATTAAAATTGTTAATTACTCGCACTTTATCATTTGACCTGTTATTTGGACTTGCTACTTGGACTATGTGCTTGCATGTGTGTTCCTGGCCTCACGAGCGTTTTGCTCACCCTGTAGATTTGTTTTCCTTAACAGGATTGCGCATGGTTTGAGATTCGAAACAATTCCCTTTTGATGTACTTTTCTAACAGGGTTTGCAATGTACTTGACTAAGCTTTTGGTTATTGCATATTTTGGGTTTAAATGTATCTTTTAGAGATCCTGATGTAAGGATTGGATAACTCATTTATCATGAACTTGGGATGTAGTATTGGATATCATCCAAAGAAGTCTTCCGCACTTGCTTACTTTGTCTTATAGTTTTAGAACTATTGTATTAAGCTTGAATGGATATTGTCTTGAGTCCTGGCGAGAGTTGGGCAGGCATCCCTCAGATACCCTCTAATTCGCCTTAGGGAGAAATGGAGGCGTCACACATATTCTTTTGGAGTGTATCAAGCTTGAAAGCTAACTAATTATAAGCATGCAATACTTTGGAGTACTTTGAATATATATATTGAAGTTATTTGAAGTATTCCTAGTTTTAAATTGTGGATTGTACCGAGTCCTAGCGAGAGATGGGCAGGTGTCCCGCCGATACCCTTGGGTTCGCCCTTGAGAGAAGTGGGGGCGTCACAGTTGGTATCAGAGTTTAGCCTTCAGATCTTTGTAGTGTGTTCTAGGCTTAAAAGTTTAGGATGTCGGACTGTGGGATTAGTTTGAAAGTTAAGTGACTATTTGCAGGAATGAAAATCAAAGCCGCTTCGCGTGGTCTCTGCGCGAGGTGAGTTTGGGCCAAGCGATGTTATGATCTATATTATATGAATGAGTAAAGACTTAAGTGCTCTTCTAGAGTGAAGTTATGGATTATGAATGTGATGGGCAGAAATCCTTTATCTTGATACTTGGAGAAAAATAAGATATGTATGTTGGGTAGGAATCTCAAATGTGATGATTTACTCTTGGGACCGGCCGGCTCGAGTTGTGAATTACCTTGTTTCTGATTCTTGTACCCAGTACTTAAGAGTTGAGAGCAATCCTAAGGACTTGAGATCTCCATTTATGGGGGAATACGAATGAACCGATAGTTCACGTGAATAGTTATAGGAAACAAATAATCGTTTAGCTAAAATGGCACAATAATTAAGAGCTGCAGGTGGAGAAGATCATAGCCCAGAAGATCTTGGTGTTGCGATTGAAGTTGAACATGTTAGGAATGGGAATAATCTAGTTCCAATTAATCCAGTAAAGCACTACTTGTGATCTTTTGTAATGGGACGATGGGAGTAGAACTTAAGAGTTTGTGCCTTGGAGATGAACGTACTTTTGATAACCACCTGTTTACTTTTGTTTACTGACTTTGACTTCGTATGAACTTTATTTGACTGTAACTTGTGTTATGATTTAATGAGCTCGAGTTTATGTTTGATTGGTATGGTAATAATGTTAATTGTGTAAGTGATTTCATTTTTCTTTAAAGTTGTTACTGGTATGTGTGGAGTTCAATTATGATTTAGTGTGAGGTTTCTGTATATGCGTATAGATTAGTTGTGAACATGGAAACTGGAGGACAATGAAAGGGACGTCAATCTAGGCAACACCAAAATCAAAGAGTAGATACTGGGTCTGATATTGATCAAAACGCCGAGCCAAGAGCTGGGGAAGGAAATGACCAAATGACATTAGTTTTAACTTGCATGACGGATGTACTAGACCTCTTAGTAGCTCAACAGGGTCAGGGGGTTGGACAAGGAAACCAACGTGGAAACCAAGAGATAGGGGAGGATCGAGCTTTGGAACGGTTTCAAAAATTCTTCCCACCCAAATTTTCTAGAGGACCTGACCCAGAAGTGGCTGAGAATTGGTTAGAGAATATGAGGAATATATTCGATACCTTGGACTACACAGAGGAAAGACATGTCACTTTTGTTGTATTTCAACTTGAAGGATGTGAGAACCCGTAAATTCCCTAATATTTTTCCTAGGGTTTTTCCCCTTTAATTGCATGTTTTCTGCGTTTTCTGGCCTAGGAATATTTTATTGGTGGATTTTATGAGTAATTATAGTTTTTAGATGATTTTTCTAGCATTGGATAGTTTTTGAAAAATTAAGTATATAGAAAGGACGTGGGACCCACTAGTGCGGAAAGTTCGGAAAAATTCGGCCAATAAGGTTAGATTCCGGATACTGTGTAAAATGTATCGGGTGTTAATGGATAAGTAGAGGAGTGTGAAGTGATTGATGTGAGAGGTGAACAAAGGATAGAAATGCAATTAATGTGATGCCAAGTGTCACCATGATATTGGTTAGGACTTAAGAGTTACTATTCATTTTCTTGACTATTTTGACTAAGAGGTTAATATCTTCAAAAAAATCACAAAAATTCACCATTTTCACCTCTTGATGGCCGAACCTCTCTAGCAAGAAGAAAGACAAAATTCTTCAACTTTCTAGCTTCCATTTCACTCAATCTTCCAAAACCAACCACATAACTTAGATTCTACTCCATAAAATCTATCCTTTGGGTGCTTGTGAGTGGTCTATTGAAGTTTGTTTGAAGGTCTTAGGTGGCCAACATCTCTACATCTCTTGTTTCTTAGGTAAGTGATGTTTGACTACTCCCTTATACTTAATGATGGTTATTTTATGCCTAATGGTGGCTATGGTGTGAGAAATTGTGGATTATTTCATGGTTTGGAATGAATTGGTTGAGTTTTTTTATTTTATGAGGAATTTTCTGGTTTCATATGATCTTGATGGTGTGATTGTTTTTGATGGTTGGTAATAAGGGGCTTTGACTCTAGTAGGTGTGAATTGTTGATAAATGCAATCAATTTTGAATTTGGAAGAATTTCTGGAAAATTAGGGTTCTTGGTTGAACATTCTGTCCTAAATTTTAGGTCATAGATAGAGGCCGAATTGGACTTTGCTCAAAACATGAAAGTTGTAGGTATTGATGAGTTTGAAGTGCCTACAAAATTTCAGGGCAGTTGGAGTAGTGTAGAGTGAGTTATGCCGTTTTTACTGTTGCTGTTTTTGGTGAACAGAATGTGCGAACTGCGATAGTAATTGTCTGTTTTGACTGGAATTGATTTGGATTTTGTTGTTGGTGTCTTCTGATGAAATTTAGCTTGATGGCTTAGCTTTCATATGCCTTTGGAATCAATGCATTTGGACCTGTATAGACTGAATTGGACTGATTACAGTTTTGTCGGATTTGGGAACCTGCAATTACGGTTCTGGGTTAGTTTTCTGCATTTTTGACCTAGTTGTGCTAGGATTTGGACTGAGTGGCCTTCTACATTGTTGTAGCCCTGTCTTTTAGCTTCGCGATGGTGGGTCTTACACCCTCATCCGATGAGCGTAGCGTATTTTGTGCCATTACCGCATTTGGAAGCCAAAAACTGTTTTTTTTTTTTGTAAGGTCACATTAGTGCATTGCTGAAATTTCTGGTTTGCTATGATGCTTGATTATGCATATGAAACCCTATTGGGTTATAATTGGCTTGGCTTTGTGACTCGTTATCGAGTCTTATGGTATTTGTTTACATATTCTAGGGCGTGACGTTAGTGCACGACGTACTAGGGACGACGGTGAATGAAACCTCACTTGCTTAAGTGGTGAGTATACTACTCACTTGGATTTATAATGTGGCTTTGCTCTATGTGATTGTGATGCCTTGAAGGCTTGTTTGGCTATTGGAAATGATTAGGGTGAGGGTGTACTTGACCGCCCTCATTCCTTTTATTCTTGTGACCGATTGATTACCGTTTCACTGTATTACTGTACTGCTATATGAATTCTTGGATTTCATTCATGGAAATTGTTTGGGTGTTGGTTGGACGAGTATCCAACGGCCCTACTGTACTGAGCTCGACCCCGTTGGCATTCAATTGAATCGAGCCAGCGAGGGCTTGGTCGTGAAAATTGACTAGCCACGGGGACTGAAATGGAAATCTTGTGGTAATGAGACCCTTGGTTCCGGTGTACTCGAGTATCACCTAAAGTTACTGCTTGGAGTGCGGGCCCGGTTGGGGAATGTTGGGTGGAAGGAATGGAAGTGAAGAGAGGTCTACGGTTTGGTACTTTTAATATTGACGGAGGGTCAATTGAGTTAGATCAAGCATGTAGCGTGGAAATGGGCTCTTGAGAGCCGACCGTATCCTTTTCCCAAATTGTTTTGCTTATTATTTGAATATTTGCAATGAACGGTTATGTTTAAGTGATCTTGGCTGATTGTGTGATAGTTGCTCACTGAGCTTTAGCTCACACCATTCCATTTGTTTTCCTTACAGGAAAATAATCACTTTTGGAAGCTCATACTTGTTGGTTGCCAAATTGAGCCATGTATATGTCTATTTTGAATAGCTCTTTGCATGAAACCCTAATGTGTATTGGGTTCATCTTTTGATTGGCAAACCGAACTTTGTGTGCCTATGATGAATAGCTTTTGACATGCCGATGTAGTTGTAAATGTTGAATTGCGATGTATTAAGGTTTGGTGGGATCTCGGATTCCACTATTCCGGGCACTATTCATCGTTTTCATTTTTCTTATTATTTTGTTATTTTGATACTTGTGGCTTGTTCGAGCGCGCTTTTACTTTCCCGAAACGTTTTAGATCGCGTGAACTGATCCGTAGTCCTGGCGAGAGCTGGGCAGGCGGCCCGTTGACCCCTCTAGTTCGTCTTAGGGGAAAATGGGGCCGTTACAAAGGAGTAGTTCGAACCTGGTTGAATGTTATAAGGAACAAGTGGGAAAGGGATCAAATTCCAAGGATTTGGATAAACTTTGTACGAGAGTTTAATGAGAAATTTCTTCCTCCACTTGTTCAAGAAAAGAGAGAAGACGATTTTATATAGCTTCGTCAAGAAACTTTGAGTGTGGCTGAGTACAAAACACGATTCACGAAGTTATCTATGTATGCTCCAGAATTGGTGGTTACGGAATGGAAGAGAATAAGATGGTTTATCCAAGGATTAAATTTAGAAATCTAGGATGCCCTTGCCACAGCACAGATTGAAACATTTAGTGATGCTCTTGAGAAAGCGCAAAGGGTAGAGAACACAAAATCCCAACTGTGAGCCTTTCAAGCGAAGAAAAGAGATGTATCAAATGGTATACTAAGAGAAATTGGACCACCACCCAAAGTTAGAAAAGAAGTAGATGGAGTGAGACTATCATTTCCTTCACCACTCATGATAAAGGAACCAAAAGGAACTATGTCACGAGGAGCTCCAGTAGGACAGATACAATCAAAGGAAACCTCGCAAGCAAGTCAAGTCACACCGCCTCGTCTGACCTGTGGATATTGTGGAAGGACGAATCATACCGAAGAAAACTGCTAGCTAAAAGGGGGAAAGTGTATGGGATGTGGGAGTACCAACCATAAAGTTCATGACTGTCCAAATAGGTATCCACGAGAAACTACTACTCAACAAGGAAATAGAATTATTCCTCGACAAGTCAGTGGAAGAGGAAACCGACCAGTAGCATCTGCAAGAACATATGAAATGATCACACAACAAGATTCAGGGTTATTTGAGATTACGGAAGGTATGGATTTCGAGAACGAAATTCTTTTTAAGGAGGGAAGGTTGTGAGGACCCGAAATTTTCTTATTTTTATTTTATTTTTCTGGCTTAATTAATTATTTACTGACGCGTTTTCTCTAAATAATTTAGTTTAACAATTTAAAACTTATTTACATGGAACTGTGGCATACATGTATTTTTAAAATGACTTGTTACAAAATTTAATTTTTGGAAAGCTAGATTAGTGAGAATAGTGAATACGCGTTGGGAGACAATAATCGATTTGAGGATACAATAAACTTGGAAAATTGGAGACTTGTACATTAGTCTTGAAATAGGTATTTTTATGTTTAAGTGCTCAAATATTAGTTAGTGATACTATCGTTATAAGAATTTATTAGAAATTTCACTTTATCGCGCACAAATCGGAAGTACGTGTTTTCGCGCACGCGATTAATTGAGGGACTTAAGACCCTTATTTTTAGACCACTAAGAGTGAATAATAATAGTATGAATGGAAGTGCATTGGAAGTTTGGTGCACAAGTGAAGCAAACTCGAGAGGAATCGAGCACGAAACGCGTGTGTGCGCGCGAGGGGAGAGTTGACTTTTGGAGCATTTTGAGCCACACATTCTTAAGTCTCTCACGAAGCTTTTGCAGCTGCAAAAACATTCTCTTTTTCTCACCATAGCAGCCGTGCATCAAGGGGAGGAAGAAGGAACCAAAGCTCTTCCATTTCTTGCTCCATTTCTTACCCAAATCATCTCAAAATTTACACACAATTTGCAAACCACTTGGAGATCAACCCAAGCTAGGAAAAGGGGCTTGCTCTCACAGTTTTTCTTGAGCTAAAAGGACCAAAATTTCTGCTTTGATCATCTAAGAAAGTAAGTGATGATCAACCTCTCCAATCTTGACTTATGGAAGTTATATTGCAGTTATAAGCTCATATAATCACGTGGGTACCTTTATTTATGTTGAAAATTTGGTGTGTGGTCTCTATGAAATCCCACAATGGATTGGTGGACTGATTTGATGATAAATGATGCTATTTATGTTGGATTAGTGCTTAATCTAGTGGAAATACGTTGGGTTGTGAAGGAAAACTCAAAAGGAGGGAGTTGAGCAAAAGTGACAAATTTGCCCTTGTTATTGCCGTGACCCTTAGTGCATTTTTTTGTGGTTCAAATGACTAGATTTTGATGTAAATGTGTAATATAGGTTGTGTAGAAAGTTTCATCAAACAAGTACGTGATTTGGAAGGGTAAATGTTGAGATTTCGAAAATTTGCCAAAACTGGAATTGTGTCCCGTATTGCTCTGGTAGTGTTTTTGTTTCGGCCATAACTCTTTACTCCGATGTCGAAATTGAGTGCTATTTCTGGAATTAGAAACTAGACACTCCCAGTTTTCCAACGGTATAAAATACATACCCTGAGTCCACCTGAGTGAGCCGTACGAACCTTGTAAATTTGCCTGTCCTGTTTCACGTCTATACTGGAAGCTCTGTTCTGAGCTGCGATTTGATGCTCAAATATGAGCTAGTTGTGGATAGAATTTTAAAATGATTCCTTCTAAGAAATTGTAGCCTTATGAATGTATTTTCCAGTGCCATCAACCACACTCAATTCCAAGTTGAATTGAGTGAATTAGTGCCAAATTACAGACCTGCATCATTGCTTGAAAACCCTCATTTTGGATTGATCAATGGCCTATCTTGTTTGGGACTTGTTATTTTGAAATTTTGGTCAATCACCTACCAAATGTATATTAGATGTTTCTCACACTTTTTTTTCATAAATGGACCAGATTTGAATCGTTTTCATTGGGCAAAATGTTTGAAAAGGAAGAAGGAAGCAAAAGACAGATTGGTCTTGGGATTTTCTTGAAATTTGGTAGTTTAGTTCACTACCTTCCCGTGTGCATTTTCAAATGAAATTTGGTAGAGGAGTAGTTCTCATATGGAATTTGAATTGTACCAATTTTGGTGTCAATCTAAGACCATTTCGACATACAAATGATGTCCCAAAATTGCTCTTCGAATCTGGAAAATTTTCCTTTTCTCTTGGCCGAATGGTCAAATCTGATTTGGGATGTTATATTTCGAAAACCTTGATGTCAATTACTTCTAAATTACTTATTGGATATTTATGGAACATTAGTTTCAATATTTGAATTAATTGAAGTTGATTGTGTGGAACAAAGCTTTTAAAAGGAAAATTGAAGTACAAGGCAGAATTGCCTTGGAAATTCTTGAAATTTTAGGGGCTTTGTTAACTGACTTCCCGAGTAAAGTTTTATATGAAATTTGACAGAGGAATAGCCCTTATATGGTAGAATAATACTACCAAATTTTGTGCCATTCCGAATCCATTTCAATGTCCAACTGAAGTCCCAAAGTTCAGGTTTCAAATCTGGAAATTCTTGATCACTGACGAATTTTTAGCCAACTTTGAGCTGCTATATCTTGGCGCTCAAAACTTCAATTCTTGTTCCGTTTGTTGTGTTTTAAACCTTGATTGGAATTCTAATTAAGGTACAAATTTTGGAGGCCAGTTCACTTCTTGTGAATTTTGCCGATTTTCCAAAGTTTGCCAAAAGACATGACTAAAACTGTCTTGCCTGTTCAGATCAGCCTCTTTGAGCTTAAAAATGATTGTTGTCCGATTTGAATCTTTAAAAAATGTCTTCTACGAACTTTTAGTATTTTGAAACAAGATTCCAACGGTTTAAGATTTTTTATTTTTCGACCTACTGAGTGCAAGATATGATTTTTCTAAGTTTGATGCACAAAGCCAAAATTTGCCGATTTCTTAGAAAATGAAAATTTGAAAACTTGACTTCTTATCTTGATATTAATCTATCATTTTGAACCCAATTTTGTGGAGGATATGAGTTTCCTTAGTAACTTTAAAATCCACACTTTTGAATCTTAACTTTCGATAAAATAAAACCCTTATGAAGACATTGACTTGAATTCTAAAGCAAGTATGCATTCTTTCTTGTTTGATAAGAAATTTGTGAAATTGTGAGGGTGATTATTGGTCACTTTTCTTCAGGCGATCAAGAAGGTCTCGAAGAGAATCCCGAAGTGGATCATTGACGACTTTCTTTACTCACTTGTTTTGAATAGGTGAGTGTTCCATATAGGAGTACGTGATTTGAATAGTTTTATGACATGTTTACTCCATGGTCATTATGTGTTTTATTGTTAAGTACTATCGATAATTGCTTCTATGGACTTTTCCATCATTTTGAGTCGAGTGTGTGTATTACCGCACTCGTTCTCACTTAAGTAAAATGTACTTGAATTACTCGATATGAAATACTTGAAATGCATATTTACATGAAGCGTTTCAATGATTGATTATGCTATGGCTGCATAAGTCGATTGGAGTGAATCTCCTCGACTCTTAAATGGTAAAAGTAGGGAACGGCCAATGGGCGACCTACGAAAATGATGAATTTTTACCGTTAACCGAGATGATTTACCGTTTACCGTTCACCGTTTACCGATTTACTTAATTATTTACTTACTTGATTACTTGGCTATTTGATTACTTGATTACCGTAAATTACATGTTCATATGAAATTGGCCACTGTTTTAAGGCGAGTGTGTATTTTATCTCACTCGACCTACTAAAAGGATAAATTTTTACCGTTCACCAATTGACTTGATTACGTGTGCATGTTGTAAGCTCTAAACTGAACTGGGCCCTACCCTTGCTTACTAACTTACTCAAGCCAGGACTGGGCTCGGTCGGGTAGGTTGGAACCCTGGGACACCGTTTCGGTATACTCGAGTATTACCATTGGAGGGATAAGGTGATGGCCAGTCAACCGAGGGGATCATTGGAGCTATAAGGTGAAGTTGACCGAAATGGTTCCACTGGAACACCGTATCCTTCAATGTGTGTTTATTTTTACACACTGATAACTGTATCATGCTAATGTGCCAAGATGCCAACCTTGAACCATGCTTGAGTTATGCTCAAATTACTCGTACGATGATAACTATCTCATGTTAATGTGTCAAATATGTAACCTGGAATCATACATGTGGTATGCTCAAATTCCTTGATTTATTAGAACTGTTAGAGTGTCTTGGAACCTCAGTGGGCTGTGTTGCTCATTCCACGTTTTTGTTTTCCTTAACAGGGTTCGAGACCAAGGGTGCTCGTGAATAGTACTAGATTGTTTTCTTTTGAAGAGTTTAAGTTGTATTATAACGGATGGTTGTAGTACATATTCTTTTGGAGTGTATCAAGCTTAAAAGCTAACTAATTGTAAGCATGCAATACTTTGAAGTACTTTGAATATATATATTGAAGTTATTTGAAGTATTCCTAGTTTTGAATTATGGATTGTACCGAGTCCTGGCGAGAGTTGGGCAGGCGTCCCGCCGATACCCTTGGGTTCGCCCTTGGGAGAAGTGGGGGCGTCATAGAATCAACCTTTGAAATTCATAACACAATAAGAGTTCCAAACAAAGTTTCAAACATAACAAAGGCAACTAAATTCAGAGTTTTGAGCTACAAGATATAACAGTTCAAGGTCGATTGGATTTCACTACGTGAACAGTGAATTTCCAGATTTCAAGAGCAATCTTTGGGGCATTATTTAGAAATCGAAATGGTATTGAAATTTCACTAAATTTGGTACACTTAAACTTCCATATAAGGACTACTTCTCTATCAAATTTCATGAAAAAACTCACGTGGGAAGGTAGTTAACAATACTACCAAAGTTTAGGAAATTCTCAAAGCAAATCTGTCCCCTTGCTTTTGTTTCCTTTTTCAAACATTTTGCACCATCAAATCAGTTCCAATTCGGTTCATTTTTGAAACCAAGGTCCTATGAACATATAATAAGCAATTGGTAGGTAATTGACACCAAAATTTTCAAAACAGAACGTCCCAAACCGAACCAAACCATTTGGCTAGCAAGAAGAGAAAGATTTCCAGATTTCCAGCTATGTTGCACTTTCAAAATCAGACCACATCTCACTTGATACAGGTTCAAATTAGGAATGGTTGGTGGCATTGGAAACTAGATTCAAAATTTCACATTTCATCAGGAGAAAACATTTTCGAAATCAGTTCACATGTGAGGGAAAATAGAGCCACAAGGGGCAGCTCCTCCATTCCTCTTGGATAGACCATCAGAACAGGACAGCAAATTTTGCCAAATCACTACGGCTCACTCAGTTTGAACTAGAAGGTGAATTTTATACCATTGGAAATCTACAATTGTCTAGTTTCAAATGCCACAAACGGCACTCAATTTCGAATTTTGTACAAAGAGATATGTTCTATCAAAAAGTTACTGTTTGGACAGCCTGAACCCATTTCCAGTTTTCTTCCAAATTTCGAAAATTCAAGTTTTGCTTAACCAAATCAAATGAGTTTTGGTAGACACTTTCTTCACACAATATGCAATGTATATCAACCAATTTCACAGCCAAACAACCAACAAAATTTCAGATTAAAACAAAGCAACATGGACAGAATTTTCGGCCAGCTTGTCCTCTCACGGTTTCTCTCTTTCTTTTTCCTCGTCTAGTTTCTTTCATTAAAACTCATCACAAGCACACTAAAACAGACATAAACATCATGGAAGCCGTCATATAACCAAGGTGGGAGTTCTTAGAGCCCACTTCAACTGTGAGGACTTGTAAAATCCCTTATATTTTTCTTACAATTCCCTTTTATTTGGAAATTATTACTTTATAATAGCCCTACTACCCAATCACCCCACAATAAGTACAAATGAACATAGAATTAAGGATTTTCCCTTTCCGTTTTCAAATTATCGCAAATTAGGGTTTTTACATCTTTCCGTAGTGTGAGTATCCGGAACGAAGGGTGGATCAAATTCGGTGATTGAGAGTGAGTTTTAGATGATATTAAGTGTGTGATTAGAAGTGATAATACTAAGTTAGTGAATTATAAGTTAAAACCCTAGTATACGAGATTTAAAAAAAAATCGGCCTGAACCGATGGGTATCACTCACTACCGATTGAACACCCCACTTGACTACCACTTCCCTACCATAAAATGTCCTTGATATTATTGCAAAATATCCCCCTCATCCTCAACTTAGGTTGGCCGAAATTATTGACCAAAAAACACAAGGAAAAGAAAAAAAAATTGAGATGGAAGTTGGTGGTGACAAGTGGAGGCTATCCAAGCACCTTTGATCCAAACCAAGACCAAGTCTTATAACCTTTCTTAGCCTCCAATCTTCTCCATTTTTCAAGCTGAAAACCGTGAGCTTGAGGGAGAGAGAGGGAGCAAGATAAAGAACTCCATTTCATCTTGAGCTTGATCCATTTGAGTGAGAAAACAAGATTCTAAACCGATTAAATCCTTTTTTGTGCACTTGGAAAGCTTGGTGTGCAAAAGGATTACAAGAAGAGGTGGTGGATAACTCTTATAAGCATCTTTGAGAGGTATATGGTCTGACCATCACATTTATTTCCCTTAGTCTTGTCTAAGTTGAGTAGTAACTTGTAATTTTGCTTGTGATGCTTAATTCATGTGATTTTGGATGATTGTAGTGATGAATTTTAAGTTAGGGTTTTGAATAGTTCACTTCAAATTCCTATTGTTTGGATGGTATATGGTATATGTAAGCTTGTATAAGAGGCTGTGGTAGTGATTTAAGCAAGAAATGAAGAGATTTCCCTTTGAAACCCCAAATTCCAGATTTCAGTTTTTCACCTCCCCTGTTCTGACTGGTTCTGTTTGACTAGGTTGGAGGCCGAATTAGACTTAGAATAAAACATGAAAGTTGTATATAATGATGTTTCATAGCTTCCTGTAAAATTTCAGCTCAATCCGAGTGCTGTAGCATGTGAAAAGACAAAAATACCCCTGACTGCCATAGGTAAAACTTTAGGGATAGTTTTGACATTTCACCAATCTGACCACGTCTGTTCACCCTGATGCGTACTGAATTAGCATTTGGCCAAAACATAAAATTTTTAGTGCTATGTCTTAGTTTGCAACGCCCCTTGAATCACCTCGATTGGACTTTGGTAGCCTGAGTTATTGTCGTTTAAACATAGCGCGGTTAACTGACCCGTTTGTGAGATTCTGGTTCTGTAATTTGAAATTTTGACCTAGATACACTATGAAATAGACTATATGGTCTTCATCAAAGTTGTAGCTCACTGTCTTAGCTTCGAAACGCTATAAATTTCACAACAATTCGATAAGCGTAGCTTCGGTTGTGTCCGTTATGCTAAGCGACGTTAAATCTGTCTTTTGTTATAGGACTTAAACTTCATTTCCGGCGAACTTCTACCTAGCTTGATTTTGTACTTGTATGACTTTGAGCCTATTGAATAGCTATTGAAATGAGATTATTTTGTGTGTGACTTTGGGACTGATTGAGGAAAAGAATGAAGCCATAAATGGCTGAAAAATAGGTAAATACAAAGGGCGTGCTGCCCAAATTTACGCTCGAGGACTAGGTAGATCTACTTGCGACTTGAGTAAGGCTTGATAGAGAATACCACTTGAACCATCTAGGATATTTACATCTTCTTTTATCAACGTATATAAGTTAGAACTTGGCCGACCTTGTACCCTTGAAAAAATGAAATTTACGACTAATAGAAATACGTTTTCTCCATTTCTTCGACTCAAATGGTATTTCAAAGTATAATTGCTTCAAAGCTTCAAAGTCTTAAGAGAGAGCAAGAATTTCTCAAAATTTGATAAGTATCTTGAATACTACTTAAACGAATTGCATTTACTTGATTTTCTCGAAGCGGAACTCCTGTGTTTCGAACTCTAGAGAGTTTTACATTCGCAAATGATATTTTATCGCAGATTTGGACTCCAACCAGGGAGTTGGACCTGAACGTGACTTTTGAAAGGCACTAAACCTTTGGTGAGTACTTCCAAATACCTGATTGAACTGGACACTTGTTTTAATGCTTGACCAATGTGATTTAATGATATGTCATTTGTTTGATGGGGCAAGAGTGTACGTTATCGCACTTGCCCTGATATGAGATATACTTGTTTATTGTTGCAATGGATTTGACATATTTATGTATATGGTGCACACTTCCTGGAATTCCAGAAACCCTGTGGCGAGTTACTTGAGTCGAGCCGGTAAGGGTTTAGTCGATTGGGTAACGAACCCTGGGTCTTTCGTTTTGTCAAGTGGAGTGATATCTCCTCGACTAATCGGTATACTCGAGTATTACCACCAGTGTTTATTGAGGATTTTGGGCCCAGTAGGGGGTTTGGATGGTAGACGGAGAGTAGTTTAAGTGGTGCTCTATTGGATTGGTTACTTACTTGAGAGTTGACAGAGTGTCAACTATTACTTGATCAAGTTCTGGTGATGCAATGGGAATTTGGCTCCTAAGAGCGATCCGTATCCTTATACTTTAGAGTGATTAGTACTTATCGTGTTATTGCTTCGTTTTTAAAAGAAACCTTTGCACTCGCTTATTTTGAGATTTACTACTTGAAGTGTTACTGTTCACTTTTATGAACTTGTTATACTTGCTATCTCTTGCTACGTTGATACGTGTACTTTTAAATAATGGTCAACTTGCTATTTGGAACCTCACTGGGCTTTTAGCTCATTCCACTCCATTTGTTTTCCTTACAGGGGGTACGAGCGAGGCGTGAGACTTGTACAGACTAGCGTAGTCTAGTTTTTTTTATTTTGACTTGTACTCATGCTAGCACTCGACTAGGGTTGATTGGACTTGGATTGTAAACACGTTAATGTATTTGGACGTGTATAAGCCTTGTAGCTAGATCTGAGCATGAATGTATATCTTAAGTTTGAACTTGTTGTGTTACTTATTTGCTATGAATGTAAGTTATTTTCTTGAGTTTCGAGTGAGTGAATCCTGGCGAGAGCTGGGTAGGCGACCCGCCGAACCCTGGGGTATGCCCTAGGGGGAGGTGGGGCCGTCACAGATGGTATCAGAGCTCCTATCGGGCTCCTGCCGGGAGAGAGTTCTCGAACTGTGGGGATTGGCTTGTTAAGTGTGGAACAAATGTCTATTGTTGGAGACCTTAGATATGTATGTTGGGTAGGAATCTCAAAAGTGGTTGATTTCCTCTTGAGCGTAGCTAACTCGAGCAGGAAATGACCATATTTTTGGATTCTTGTACCCGAATACCAAAGAGTGATATCTTTATGATAAGTCGATATCCCGAGTAATATGAGAGTAAGTTTGAATGGCGAAAGCCAAGGCACGGGGGATGCATATAGTCTGGACTTAGGATATATTGAAGATATTAGTAAGATTGGGACCCTTATTCTTTACATGTACGTACTTGGTTGTACTTCGTCAAGTCTTGATTAAGTGTGGTGCTTGAGCAATACCAAGGGTTAATGTCCCATAGGATGTGTGAATTGCTATGATATGTATATAAAGAAAGTATGTTATTTTCAATGTGATTTCTTAGTTTTCATTTTATGATTTGAAAACACTTTTATCGGCCTTATAGCTCCTTTATTTTGCTTATACTTATATAGGAAAAGAGGTATGGAGGGTAGACGGATTGAAGAACGTGGAACTACTCAAGTGCGCGGTTCTAGCCGTAGCCGTGGGGCTAGACAGACACAAAAACCAATACGGGAACCGAGAGAGGAGAGAGGTGAAACGGTTGAACCACAAGTTGCACCCCGAGCTGAAGGAGGGGATCAGGTAGCAACGGCAATTCAGCAAATGATCAATATACTTGCTCGACTGGTAGAGCAGCAGGGTCAAGCCCTAGTTAATCAACCCAGGGATCCTGAAATGGGACAAGATAGGGCGCTAGAGAGATTCCAAAAATTCTTTCCTCCTAAGTTCTTGGGAGAATCGGACCCTGAGGGAGCGGAGAGATGGCTACAAACCATGATCAATATATTCGCCGCTCTAAACTATACGGAGGATAGACAGGTGCAATTTGCTATTTTTCAGTTTGAGGGTCCAGCTAGGGCCTGGTGGAATGTAATTGGGGCTAAATGGGAAAGAGAGGGGTCTGCATGGACTTGGGTGAACTTTGTGCGAGAGTTTAATGAGAAATACCTTCCACCGATAGTGCAGGAGAAGAGAGAAGATGATTTTATTAAGCTTCGTCAAGGAACCCTAAGTGTATCTGAATATGAAACTCAGTTCACAAAACTATCTAAGTTTGCTCCCGAATTGCTATCTACGGAGCAAAGGAGGGTAAGACGGTTTGTCCAGGGACTAAATGCGGAAATACAGGAGGCTTTGGCAGCGGCACAAATTAATACTTTTACGGAGGTTTTGGAGAAAGCCCAGAGAATAGAAATTGCTAGGGCACAAGTGAGGGCTTTTCATGCAAAAAGGAGAGGTGCACCTGGTGGAAGTCAAGGGCAGGGACAAGACGACCTAGCTTTGCCACCCTTTAAGGTGGGTCGAGGGGATGGTGGTAGGCAAATTTCGAGGACACCTAGGAAAATTACTCCAAGCAGAGCCTCGAGTGGAAAGGGACAAGCAAGAGGTGCCTCACAAGGAGGTCAGACCTCAGCCCCTCGTGTAAATTGCGGGTACTGTGGGAAGACCAATCATACTGAAAATGATTGTTGGCGAAAGGCACGAAAATGTTTATGGTGTGGTAGTGCCGAGTACCAGCTTGCAACTTGCCCCCGTAGGTCACACATAAACCTTGAACAAGCAAATATAGGAGGGACGAAACCAAGGGTGCCAGCTAGAGTGTACGCCTTGGACCAACAGGCAGTACCCGAACCATCGGAGGTAGGAGAAGGTACGAATCATGTTTTCCATTATTTAGCTAAATTGTGGCTACGGTGAGACCTGAGAGCTAGAAACGGATATGCAAGGGAAATACTCTATGTTATTTACAATTAAAGGTATGAATTTCGAGCTTGAAATTCTCTTAAGGGGGAGAAAGTGTGAGGACTTGTAAAATCCCTTATATTTTTCTTAAAATTCCCTTTTATTTGGAAATTATTACTTTATAATAGCCCTACTTCCCGATCACCCCACAATAAGTACAAATGAACATAGAATTAAGGGTTTTCCCTTTCCATTTTCAAGTTATCACAAATTAGGGTTTTTACGTCTTTTCGTAGTGTGAGTATCCGGTACGAAGGGTGGATCAAATTGGGTGATTAAGAATGATTTTAGATGATATTAAGTGTATGATTAGAAGTGATAATAATAAGTTGGTGAATTATAAGTTAAAACCCTAGTATACGCGATTTAAGAAAAAATCGGTCCGAACCGACGGGTATCGCTCACTACCGATTGAACACCCCACTTGACTACCACTTCCCTACCATAAAATATCCTTGATATTATTGCAAAATATCCCTCTCATCCTCAGCTTAGGTTGGCCAAAATTATTGACCAAAAAACACAAGGAAAAGAAAAAAAAATTGAGATGGAAGTTGGTGGTGACAAGTGGAGGCTATCCAAGCACCTTTGACCCAAACCAAGACCAAGTCTTATAACCTTTCTTAGCCTCCAATCTTCTCCATTTTTCAAGCTGAAAACCGTGAGCTTGAGGGAGAGAGAGGGAGCAAGATAAAGAACTCCATTTCATCTTGAGCTTGATCCATTTGAGTGAGAAAACAAGATTCTAAACCGATTAAATCCTTTTTTGAGCACTTGGAAAGCTTGGTGTGCAAAAGGATTACAAGAAGAGGTGGTGGATAACTCTTATAAGCATCTTTGAGAGGTATATGGTCTGACCATCACATTTATTTCCCTTAGTCTTGTCTAAGTTGAGTAGTAACTTGTAATTTTGCTTGTGATGCTTAATTCATGTGATTTTGGATGATTGTAGTGATGAATTTTAAGTTAGGGTTTTGAATAGTTCACTTGAAATTTCTATTGTTTGGATGGTATATGGTATATGTAAACTTGTATAAGAGGTTGTGGTTGTGATTTAAGCAAGAAATGAAGAGATTTCCCTTTGAAACCCCAAATTCCAGATTTCAGTTTTTCACCTCCCCTGTTCTGACCGGTTCTGTTTAGCTAGGTTGGAGGCCGAATTAGACTTAGCATAAAACATGAAAGCTATAGAGAATGATGTTTTATAACTGCCTATAAAATTTCAGCTCAATCCGAGTGCTTAGCATGCAAAAAGACAAAAATACCCCTGACTGCCATAGGTAGAACTTTAGGGACAGTTTTGACACTTCACCAATTTGACCACGTCTATTCACCCTGATGCGTACTGAATTAGCATTTGGATAAAACATGAAAGTTGTAGTGCTATGTCTTACCTTTCCAACGCCCCTTGAATCATCTCGATTGGACTGTAGTAGCCTAAGTTATTATCGTTTAAACATAGCACAGTTAACTGACCCGTTTGTGAGATTCTGGTTCTGTAATTCGAAATTTTAACCTAGATACACTACGAACTGTGTGAGGACTTGCAAATTCCTTATATTTTTCTTAAAAATTCCCTTTTATTTGGAAATTATTATTTTATAGTAGCCCCATTACCCAATCACCCCATAATAAATGTAAATGAACATAGAATTAAGGGTTTTTCCTTTCCGTTTTTGAGTTAGTACGAAATAGGGTTTTTACGCCTTTTCGTTGTGTGACTAATCGGTGCGGAGTGTGGATCAAATTTGGTGATTAAGAGTGTGTTTTAGATGATATTAAGTGTGTGATTAGAGGTGATAATAATAAGTTATTGAATTAAAAGTTAAAACTCCAGTATACGCGATTTAAGGAAAATCGGCTCGGACCGACGGGTGTCGCGCGCTACCGATTGAACACACCACTTGAACACTACTTTATTACCTTCATCTCCTTACTTTGATATCAACAAAAATCACCCCAAAATGCCCTTCAAGGCAGCCAAAATTCTTGACCAAGAGAGAGAGAAAAAAAAAGGAAAAATGAGTGGAATTTGGTGGAGACACTTGTTGGCCATCTAAGGGCCTTTGACCAAACTAATTGTCTTGCCTTCTTATCTTCATTTGGCTCCATTTCTTCATCATTTTCTGCTTTTCTTGGCCGAGAGAGAGAGAGAGAGAAAAGCAAGGGGAAGAAACTCCATTTCATCTTGAGTTTGATCTACTTAAGTGAGAAAACAAGAAATCTAAACCGATTAATCAATAGTTTGAGAGCTTGGGAAGCTTAAGCAACCAAAAATTTCAAAGAGAGGTTGAGGATATCCTTTGAAAGCTTGTTCTTGAGGTATATTGGCTGTCCCTTATCTTTGGTTCTTTTACTTTTGTTTAAGTTGTTATATAACTCATGATTTGGTTCAATTGGTAGCTGTGGGAGTAGTTGTGGTGATTTTGGGAGAATTGGTGAGTTAGGGTTTGTATTGATCAGCCATATTTCTTCTTGTTTAGATGGATTATGATGGGAATAAGTGTAGATAAGGAGGTGAGGTAGTGTTTTAAGCTAGAATTATGAAGATTAGCACTTGTAGGCATAAATTCCAGATTTTCGGTTTTGCACCTCCCCTGTTCTGACTGGCACTTTTTCACCATGTTAGAGGCCTAATTAGGCTTAGCACAAAACACAACAGTTGTACAGAATAATGTTTTATAGGTTTCTGTAAATTTGCAACTCAATCCGAGCAATGTAACCTGTAAAAAGACATAAATACCCTGACTACCATAGGTTTAGTCCAATGGACAGTTTTGACATTTCATCAATCTGATCGTGCCTTTTCACCTTGATACATACTGAACTAGCATTTATCCAAAACATGAAAGTTGTAGTGCTATGTATTAGCTTTCCAACGCCTCTGGAATCACCTCGTTTGGACTTTGGTAGCCTGAGTTATTGTTATTTAAACATAGCGCGGTTAACTGACCCGTTTGTGCGCTTCTGGTTTTGTAATTCAAAATTTTTACCTAGACACACTACGAACTGGACTAGGTGGTCTTCATCACAATTGTAGCCCTCTATCTTAGCTTCGAAACAGTATAAATTTCATCTCAATCCGATAAGCGTAACCTCAGTTGTGTCCGTTACGCAAAACAACATCAAATCTGTCTTTTGTTTCTTGACTCAACCTTCATTTCCGCACATGCTCCTAGCTTGATTTTGTACTTGTATGACTTTGAGCCTATGGAATGGCTATTGAAATGAGATGATTTTTTGTATGACTTTGGGATTGATTGAGGATTGATTGAGGAAAAGAATGAAGCCATAAATGGCTGGAAAATAGGTAAATACAAAGGGCGTGCTGCCCAAATTTACGCTCGAGAACTAGGTCGATATACTTGCGACTTGAGTAAGGCTTGAGAGCGAATACCACGTGAACCGTCTAGGGTATTTATGTCTTCTTTTATTGAGGTATATAAGTTAGAATTCGGCAAAAACTTGTACCCTTGGAAAAATGAAATTTACGACTACTAGAAATACGTTTTCTTTGCCACTTCGACTCAAATAGCGATTTTAAAAGTTTTACAAGTAAGCATAAGGTTTACAAATATTTCGCTTATGTCCTTTGGTTTAAATGTACTGTTTTCAGTACCAAAATCATATTGATACTTTATACTAGTACGTATTCAAATTTTCTTTGAATCACTTACATCTTTGATGGTTAAAGCATAATGTGTTCTTTTGATTATATTAGGTTTCCTTGGTGATTGAGGGTGTTATTTGGAAGGATATTTTGGACATTATTTTGCGTAAATAGGTGAGTATTCCTTGTTTGTTATATTTTCATTGACTATGTGGCTTGTTCTTGATTATATGACTTGTTATGAACGAATGACAACATGTTAAATGTTTTCAATGATTGCTTAAAATGAGTTTTCTAGGCCAGCGTGTACTTTATCGCACTCGACCTAAATGAATGTGAAATTTTCACTGATTAAATAATTAAATGCTAGTTGCGCATGAATGTAAGCCATTTGGCTGAACTGGGCCCTTGCCCTTTGTTGCCAGTCAACTCGAGCCAGAAGTGGACTCGGTCGGGCGATTTGGTGACCCTGGGTGAACGTTTGGTATACTCGGGTATTACCTTGTAGTCTGGTGGAGCCTGGCCAACATGCAGGAGGGGGTGAAATGAAATGAATGAACGAATGTCAATGTAAATGAAGGGTTTTACTTATCAAAATGTATTTTCAAACGAATGGAGAAATAAGGAAATGAAAGGAGAATGAATGAATGAATGAATGGCTCCATGTGAGCACGTATCCTTTTAATGAATGTTATTATTGCTTTATATTGTCATGTTTCTGGAATTACTTGCTATCGATGGTTAATGTATTGAACTCATTGTTTGTTTATGTGTCTGGAACCTCACTGGGCTTTTAGCTCATTCCACGCCATTTGTTTTCCTTATAGGGGGTTCGAGCGAGGCGTGAGGCGTGTACAGACTAGCGTAGTCTAGTTATTTTGAATTTTGAATTTGTACTCGCGCTATATCCCGACTAGGGTGATTTGTACTTGAAGTGTAACCGCTATGAAGTATTTTGGTGTATAGAAATTTTGTATCTTGGTTTGGGCATTAATGTATATTATAAACTTGAATTGCCGTGTTATTTACTTTTCTATGGATGTAAGTTATTTTCTAGAGATACGAGTGACTGAGTCCTGGCGAGAGCTAGGCAGGCGTCCCGCCGATACTCTCGGGTTCGCCCTTGGGAGAAGTGGGGGCGTCACAGATGGTATCGGAGCTCCTATTGAGCTCGTGCCGGGAGAGGGTTCTCAGACTGTGGGGATTGACTTACTAAGTGTGAAACAAAGACCTATTGTTGAGGACCTTAGAGATGTATGCTGGGTAGGAATCTTTAATACGGGTGATTTACTCTTGGGACCGGCCGGCTCGAGTTGTGAATTACCTTATTGTGAATTCTTGTACCTAAATACCCAGGAGTGTTATCATTCAGGAGTGTTATCATGGACGAATCGAGTAATAGTCGGGCTAGGGTTCCTGTTGTAGTACATGTCGAGAAAGTCTCACCAAGCAATGGATTGTTCATTGTCCGGTCCTATTACGGGACAAGAAAGGGACCCGGCAAGCGACCAAGACCAACCCGGACCATCGAAGGGGGAAGAGAACGTAGAAGGTACGATCTGCCATTTAACTTAGGGTTTTATAGTCCTGATGGTAAGAAAATTTCGAGGACGAAATTTCTTTAAGGGGGAGAGAGTGTGAGGACTTGCAAATTCCTTATATTTTTCTTAAAAATTCCCTTTTATTTGGAAATTATTATTTTACAATAGCCCTACTACCCAATCTCCCCATAATAAATGTAAATGAACATAGAATTAAGGGTTTTTCCTTTCCGTTTTCAAGTTAGTGCGAATTAGGGTTTTTATGCCTTTTCGTTGTGTGACTAATCGGAGCGGAGTGTGGATCAAATTTGGTGATTAAGAGTGAGTTTTAGATGATACTAAGTGTGTGATTGGAGGTGATAATAATATGTTAGTGAATTATAAGTTAAAACTCTAGTATACGCGATTCAAGGAAAATCGGCTCGGACCGACGGGTGTCACGCGCTACCGATTGTGTGACAGCCCCACCTTCCCCTAAGGCGAACCAAAGGGGTTAGCGGACTGCCTGCCCAGCTCTCGCCAGGACTAACGAGCAGTAACACGCGACCTAACACGTTTCGGGAAAGTAAAAGCGCGCTCGAACAAGCCACAAGAACCAAAATAACAAAATAATAAAAAAAAACGAAAATGATGAATAGTACCTGGAATAGTAGAATCCGAAATCCCACCAAACATTAATACATTTCAATTCAACATTTACAACCAAATCGGCATGTCAAAAACTATTCATCATAGGCATACAAAGTTCGATTTGCCAATCAAAAGATGAACCCAATACACATTAGGGTTTCATGCAAAGAGCTATTCAAAATAGACATATACATGGCTCAATTTGGCAACCAACAAGTATGATCTTCCAAAAGTGATCATTTTCCTGTAAGGAAAACAAATGGAACGGAGTGAGCTAAAGCTCAGTGAGTTACTACCACATAAGCATCTACGATCACATAAGCATAACCGTTCATTTCAAGTATGCAAATAAGAAGCAAACAAATCGGTAAAAGGATACGGATGGCTCTCAAGAGCCCATTTCCACGCTTATATTCTTGATCCAACTTCATTGACCCTCCGTCAATGTTAAAAGTACCAAACCGTAGACCTCACTTCACTTCCATTCCGTCCACCCAACATACCCCAACCGGGCCCGCACTCCAAGCAGTAGCTTTAGGTGATACTCGAGTACACCGGAACCAAGGGTCTCATTACCACAAGATTCCCATTTCAGTCCCCGTGGCTAGTCAATTTTCACGACCAAGCCCTCGCTGGCTCGATTCAATTGACTACCAACGGGGTCGAGCTAAGTAGTACAGTAGGGCCGTTGGATACTCGTCCAACCAACACCCAAACAATATCCCATGAATGGAATCCAATAACTCATATAGCAAGTACAGTAATACAGTGAAACGGTAAACAGTCATTCACAGGAATAAAAGGAATGAGGGCAGTCAAGTACACCCTCACCCTAAACATTTCCAATTGCCAAACAAGCCTTCAAGGAATCACAATCACATATAGCAAAGCCACATTATAAACATTCAAGTGAGTAGTATACTCACCACTCACGTAGGTGAGGTTTCATGCACCGTCGTCCAAAGTACGTCGTGCACTAACGTCACGCCCTAAAACACGTAAACAAATACCATGAGACTCGATAACGAGTCATAAAGCCATGCCAATCGCAACCCCAATAGGGTTTCATATGCATATATAAGCATTATAGCAAACCCGAAATTTCAGCAATGCACTAACTCGACCTTAACAAAAAACAGTTGTCGTCCTCCTTTTGCGGTAATGGCACAAAAGGCGCTATGCTTATCGGATGAGGGTGTAAGACCCACCATCTCGAAGCTAAAAGACAGGGCTACAACAATGTAGAAGGCCACTCAGTCCAAATCCTAGCACAACTAGGTCAAATATGCAGAATACCAAACCAGAACCGAAATTGCAGGTTTACAAATCACACTATGCTGTAATTAGTCCAACTCAGTCTACACAAGTCGAAATGCATTGATTCCAAAGGCATGCGGTAGATAAGACATCAAGCTACATTTCATCAGAAGACACCAACAATCAAATCCAAAGCAATTCCAGTCAAACCAGCCAATTTCAGACGCAGTTCGTACATTCTGATCAACCCAGAACAGCAACAGTAAAATCGACATTTCTCACTCTACACTACTCCAAATGACCTGACATTTTACAGGCACCTCAAACACATCAATACCTACAACTTTCATGTTTTAAGAAAAGGCCAATT
Source organism: Coffea arabica (assembly GCF_036785885.1). NCBI lineage: Eukaryota > Viridiplantae > Streptophyta > Magnoliopsida > Gentianales > Rubiaceae > Coffea > Coffea arabica. The sequence goes on from NC_092328.1 coordinate 31,667,806, forward strand.
CGTCCTCTAACCATATGATCCCAAAACCAGACAGAAAGGGGGTTATGAAACCCTAACTTTTCACATTTCCTTCCAAACCCAAAATTGGTTGCAATTACCAATCATTTACACCTACTAGAGTCATTAACCATCAATTCCCATCATCAAAGATATCCACAACATCACATTCATATTAAACCAGAAAATTCCTCAATAAATTGAAAACTTCATCATTTCATCCAAAAGCAAGAAATAAATCACAAATTTCAGCACTTTAGCCACCACTAGGCACAAATTAAGCATCATTAGGTGTAGGAGGAAGTTCAATCACCACTTACCTAGTAAACAAGAGAAAAGGAGTTGTAAAACACTTTAGCTTCCTTAAAAACTTCACCAAACAACTTACTAGCACCTAATGGAGGGATTTTATGGAGTAGAAACTAGTTTATGTGATTGTTTTTGGAAGATTGAGCTAAATGGAAGCTAAAATGTTGAAGAGTTTCTTTCTTCTTTGCTCAAGAGAGAACCGGCCGTGGAGGAGAAGAAAAGAGTGAATTTTAGTGATTTTTTTGAGATATTTAACTCAATGGTAAAAAGTCGAAAAGGGTGAATAGTGTCCAACAAAGTCCAACCAAGGATATAGTGACACTTGGCACTTCATAAATGCATCTTTATCACTTGGTTCCTTCTCACATCAATCAAATCACCTCCTCTTCTTATCTCTTAACACCCGATAAATTTCACTCAGTATCCGAAACTTAACCTTATTGGCCGAATTTTTCCGAACTTTTCGCACTAGTGGGGCCCACGTCCATTATATATCCTTAATTTTTCAAAAACTACCCAATGCTAGAAAAATCATCTAAAAACTATAATTACTCATAAAATCCACCAAGAAAATTTTCCTAAGCCAGAAAATGCAGAAAACATGCAATTAAAGGGGAAAAACCCTAGGAAAATTATTAGGGAAATTGCGGGTTCTCACACTCTCTCCCCCTTAAAAGAATTTCGTCCTCGAAATTTCTCACCTTAACTCCCCAAAAGGTTTGGATACTTCTTCCGCATTTCCTCTTCCACTTCCCAGGTAGCTTCCTCTATCCCATGGTTTCTCCATAGCACTTTTACTAACGGAATCTGCTTGGTTCTAAGCTCTTTGACTTTCCGGTCAAGCACTTGGACAGGTTTCTCTTCGTAAGCAAGCGATTCGTCTACTTCAATCTCCTCCGGTTGTAATACATGGGATGGGTCGGGATGATACTTCTTTAGCATCGAGACGTGGAACACATCGTGAATTCGAGAGAGACTGGAAGGCAGTTCTAATCGATACGCGACCGCTCCTACCCTCTGGAGGATCTTGTAGGGTCCGACGTACCGCGGTTGGAGCTTCTTTCCTTTGCCCGCTATAATACTTCGTAAGGGTGTGATATTGAGGAACACATGGTCTCCAACTTCAAACTCCAAGTCCTTTCTTCGGTTATCCGCGTAGCTCTTTTGTCGGCTTTGAACTGTTTGAAGTCGTTGCCGTATCAACTTGACCTTCTCTTGAGCCTCTTCCACCCATGGAATAGTTGCCGGGTCTAGTGCTTTCTTTTCACCAACTTCATCCCAGTAAATCGGCGAGCGGCATTTGCGTCCGTAGAGAGCTTCGTAGGGAGCCATCTGAATCGACGAATGGAAGCTATTGTTGTACGCAAACTCTACCAAGGTCATGTGTTGACCCCAGTTGCCTCCGAAATCCAGAATGCAAGTTCGTAGCATGTCCTCGAGAGTTTGAATTGTCCGCTCTGACTGTCCATCCTTCTGAGGGTGATAGGTCGTGCTCAAATTGAGTTTAGTCCCCAGGGTTTCTTGAAACTTCTGCCAAAATCGGGATACGAACCGTGGATCCCGATCAGAGACGATGCTCACAGGAACTCCATGTAGCCTTACGATTTCGTCCATGTACAGTCGGGCCAACTTGTCCATGGAATACTTCATGTTCACCGGCAAGAAATGGGCCGACTTGGTTAAGCGATCAACGATCACCCAAATGGCATCGTGTCCTCTTTGTGTCCTCGGTAGACCGGAAACGAAGTCCATTGTGATATTTTCCCACTTCCACTCGGGTATCTCCAAGGGTTGTAACAGACCCGATGGTTTTTGATGCTCTGCTTTCACTTGCTGGCAAATGAGACATTTTTGCACGTACCCAGCGATTTCCCTTTTCATATTGTCCCACCAATAGGTTCCTTTCAGGTCCTGATACATCTTGCTGCTGCCCGGATGGATTGTATACTTGGACCGATGGGCTTCCTCCAGAATTTTCATTTTCAACGATTCATCCTTCGGTACCACTATTTGATTTCGATATTTCAAAATGCCCTCAGGACTCAAATTGAAGTCCGTTGTTTCTCCCTTCTCCACTTTCTCTCTCCACTTCTTTACCATCAAATCTTCGTTTTGCCCCTCTTTAATGCGTTCCAGTAGAGTGGAGGTCACCCTAACATTGCTAAATAGCACCTTATGGCTCCCAAGACAGGGTCTCCACTCACATACGGATTCTAATAAATCCCACTCTTTAATCATCAACCCTGCTACTTGCACCTTACAACTCAAGGCATCAGCTACCACATTTGCCTTTCCCGGATGGTAGTTGATTGTGCAGTCGTAGTCTTCCAAAAATTCCATCCATCGTCGTTGCCTCATGTTCAGTTCCTTCTGGGAGAAAATGTACCTAAGACTTTTATGATCCGAGTACACTTCGAAGGTCACCCCATATAGGTAATGCCTCCACTTTTTCAGAGCAAAAACAACTGCGGCTAGTTCCAGATCGTGGGTCGGGTAATTCTGCTCGTGAAGCTTCAACTTCCTAGAGGCAAAAGAAATTACATTACGGTTCTGCATCAAAACACACCTTAGGCCTTCTCGCGACGCATATGCATACACCGCGAACCCGTCCACTCCATTTGGCAAGACCAGTACTGGAGCTGTGGTCAATCTTCTCTTTAATTCCTGAAAACTTGTTTCACATCGGGCGTTCCAGATAAATCGACCATGCTTCTTTGTTAGGTCCGTTAAAGGTCCTGCTAGCTTGGAGAAATCTTTAATGAAACGTCGGTAGTACCCAGCTAGCCCTAGAAAGCTGCAAATTTTCGTGGGAGTTTCTGGTCTCTTCCAATTTGTCACGGCCTCTACCTTTGCCGGGTCCACCGAGATACCCTCGTGAGAGATTACGTGCCCTAGGAATGCTACCTTCTCCAACCAAAACTCGCATTTACTAAACTTGGCGTACAGCTGATGTTCCCTTAACGTCTGCAACACCACTCTCAAATGCTCCTCATGCTCCTCGCGTGTCTTAGAGTAGACCAAAATGTCATCAATGAACACAACGACAAATCGGTCTAGATAGGGTTTGAAAACCCTATGCATTAGGTCCATAAAGGCGGCGGGAGCATTGGTCAGTCCAAAGGGCATAACGGCGAACTCGTAATGCCCATATCTCGAGTTGAATGAAGTTTTCGGTATATCCTCCTTTCTAATCAACAACTGATAATATCCTTGTCGGAGGTCCAACTTGGAGAAGACCACTGCTCCTTGCAGCTGGTCGAACAACTCGTCGATGTGGGGCAGTGGATATTTATTCTTCATCGTAACATTGTTCAGGCCCCGGTAGTCAATACACATCCTCATGGTTCCGTCCTTTTTCTTCACAAATAGGACAGGAGCTCCCCAAGGAGACCCACTCTCATGAATGAATCCCCGCTCCAAAAGATCTTGTAATTGCAACTTAAGCTCCTTAAGTTCTGCAGGCGCCATTCGGTAAGGGGTTTTTGAGATAGGTGAGGTTCCAGGTAACAGATCTATTTGGAATTCTATCTCCCGTTCTGGAGGTAAAGCTACTAACTCATCAGGAAATACATCCGGAAATTCCCTCACTACGGCCACGTCTTCCACTTTAACTTATCCGTGCGGGTGTTAATCAAAAAGGCCAAAAATCCTTGCGCCCCTCTACTTATCAGTTTCCTAGCTCGAATGCCCGAAATTAAAGCAGATGAGGCTAACCTACTCCTTATATCCAACCTTAAGGTTGCCTCGCCAGGAATGCGAAATTCGACCACCTTCGTTTTACAATCCAGTTGAGCGTTATATTTGGCTAGCCAGTCCATACCCAGAATCACGTCGTACCCCTTAATGGACAAGCTTATCAGGTCTCCTAAGAATCTCTTTTCACCTACCCATACATCACAATCCTTATAAACCATACTAGTCACCAAACGTTGATTTCCCGTGGGTGTACTAACTTCTAGGTCATATGGTAAACTAGCAGGTTTTATATCGATGCCACACATGAAATCAGGGTTAACAAACGAATGAGTGGCACCAGGATCAATTAAAACTTTGGCAAAGCGGTGGAAAATAGGGATCGTACCTTCTACGACCTCTGAAGACTCTGGGACCTGATGGGGCTCTAAGGAGTACACCCTAGCTGGCACTTTCGGTTTGGACCCATCTCCCTTCGCTGGTCCAGTATTGGTCCTCGGCGGTGGTTGGCTTCCATTTCCATCTTGTTTCAGGACCGGGCAAGTAGCCAATTGGTGGTCCGCGTTTCCACATCGCAGACATTTACCCTGTTTCCTCCAGCAGTTATCTTCGGTGTGGTTTGGCTTCCCGCAATGCCCGCAGGGACCGCGAGGTGCTGAATCCGAGCCACTCTGAGCATTTCCCCTTGGTCCTCGCCCAGCTTGGCTACCTCTGAATGGAGTCCCTCTACCTGCACCAGATTGTCGACCACCTTCCGTTCCTCGTCCAAATTTAGCGGGAGTGCTCTTCTCACCCTGTCCAGAACTACTCCCAGGAAAGCCACGCTTTTTCGCCTGGAAGTTCCGGACCTGCAACCGTGCACTTTCAACTCGTTGAGCCTTTTCTACAACCTCGCTAAACGCAGTGATTTGAGCCACCTCGAGGTCTTTCTGAATCTCAACATTCAAACCCTGAATAAAGCACCGAATCCGTCGTTGTTCCGTCATGATTAACTCAGGCGCAAACTTGGACAGGCGGGTGAATTGACTCTCATATTCCGCCACAGTTTGAGCCCCTTGGCGGAGCCTAATAAACTCGTCCTCCTTCCTCTCCTGGACTAGAGGAGGAAAGAACTTCGCATTAAACTCTCGAATAAAGTTCACCCAAGTCCTGGGCGTCTGCTCCCGTTCCCATTTCTGTCGGATCACGTTCCAACAGGAACGGGCCGCCCCCTCAAGCTGGAACACGGCAAACGTCACCTGCCATTCGTCAGGGTAGTGTAAGGCTGCAAATATATCAACCATCTTTTCAAGCCATCTTTCGACAACGTCCGGGTCGGGTCCCCCAACAAACTTCGGCGGAGCGAACTTTTGGAAGCGTTCGAGAGCTCTATCTTCGCTCTCGACATGATGGCCAGGGTTTTCGGGGTTTCCAGGGTTAGGGTTTGGGTTCTGGGCTTGTTGCTGCACTACTTGTGCTAGCAGGTTTGTCATTTGCTGCATAGCAGCAGCTATTTGCACATTAGGGTCGGCTTGTGGTTCAAGATCGGGTCCAGTCGAGGTTTCCCCCGTACCCCTAACCGGTGTGGGTTGTCTAGTTCCGCGCCCACGTCCCCGACCACTCCGAGTACCTTCCATAAGTTTTACTTGGTCTAGGCAAGAGTACTAAACCAAAGTAGTAACAATGCATGTAAGTAACACGCGAAACTTTCACATTAACACATATTGATACATTGCAAACATGATCACAAACATCTATATACAAGCCAAGCAAGATCAAACCACACACATATATACAATCAGTCGAGTCAAGTACAGGCAAGTCAGAAACAAACATAAACGATTCCCCGAGGATTGGCCTTATCAAAAGAAATTTACACGTAGCTAATCCAACAACCAAAACGATTAGCTAAGGCTCTATCCCTATCCCTATGTACATACAAAAACCACCAAACTATCCCAAAAGAAGCCTAGAAGTCAAGGCCTAGTCAGTTGCCGGGGTCTGGGACCCAGGCGATGGGGTAGACTCCTCTCCAGCCTCGGCCCCCGCACACGAGGCCTCATCGCTATACTCCTCAAGGCCGTCGTCACACAGATTAAGGATCGACTCAGCGCGACCCCTGACCTTACGAGCTCGCTTAATCTCGCGCTCTCGTGCCTCCCTCAGTTGAGCGCAGAGGTCGTCAACCCTATCCTCGACCTCAAGCACGTCGTATTCTAGCTCTTTAATACGTGCAGCTTGCTTCTCGTTGGTCGCCCTATCCTGGATCGCCTCGACCTCAAGTCGAGCATTCTCTCTAGCCAACACCTTACGCTCCTTGTCCAGAGCAAACACGAGAGCGTTCGGATAGGCATACTTCTCTTTACACGCGCACCGTCGAAGACGGTTAGACGGGCTCCAAAGAATAACGGCCCCTCCTGGCCGTATCTGATATGGGATCACGGGGAGTGCTCTGCGAGGTCTCACTCCCGAAGGACTAGCACTAGGGTCACCCTGTCCGGCCATCCTACACCATAAGAACAATTAACCGTAAATATAAGCTTACAGGTCATAAACATCAAATCCTCAAATCAAGCAGTCCTGTAACACCCAGGCTAATTCAAACCTAGGCTCTGATACCACCAGTGACAGCTCCACCTTCCCCTAAGGCGAACCAAAGGGGTTAGCGGACTGCCTGCCCAGCTCTCGTCAGGACTAACGAGCAGTAACACGCGACCGAACACGTTTCGGGAAAGTAAAAGCGCGCTCGAACAAGCCACAAGAACCAAAATAACAAAATAATAAAAAAAAATGAAAATGATGAATAATGCCTGGAATAGTAGAATCCGAAATCCCACCAAACATTAATACATTTCAATTCAACATTTACAACCAAATCGGCATGTCAAAAACTATTCATCATAGGCATACAAAGTTCGATTTGCCAATCAAAAGATGAACCCAATACACATTAGGTTTCATGCAAAGAGCTATTCAAAATAGACATATACATGGCTCAATTTGGCAACCAACAAGTATGATCTTCCAAAAGTGATCATTTTCCTGTAAGGAAAACAAATGGAACGGAGTGAGCTAAAGCTCAGTCAGTTACTACCACATAAGCATCTACGATCACATAAGCATAACCGTTCATTTCAAGTATGCAAATAAGAAGCAAACAAATCGGTAAAAGGATACGGATGGCTCTCAAGAGCCCATTTCCACGCTTGCATTCTTGATCCAACTTCATTGACCCTCCGTCAATGTTAAAAGTACCAAACCGTAGACCTCACTTCACTTCCATTCCGTCCACCCAACATACCCCAACCGGGCCCGCACTCCAAGCAGTAGCTTTAGGTGATACTCGAGTACACCGGAACCAAGGGTCTCATTACCACAAGATTCCCATTTCAGTCCCCGTGGCTAGTCAATTTTCAGGACCAAGCCCTCGCTGGCTCGATTCAATTGACTACCAACGGGGTCGAGCTCAGTAGTACAGTAGGGCCGTTGGATACTCGTCCAACTGACACCCAAACAATATCCCATGAATGGAATCCAATAGCCAAGTACACCTATTATAGCAAGTACAGTAATACAGTGAAACGGTAAACAGTCATTCACAGGAATAAAAGGAATGAGGGCAGTCAAGTACACCCTCACCCTAAACATTTCCAATAGCCAAACAAGCCTTCAAGGCATCACAATCACATATAGCAAAGCCACATTATAAACATTCAAGTGAGTAGTATACTCACCACTCACGTAGGTGAGGTTTCATGCACCGTCGTCCAAAGTACGTCGTGCACTAACGTCACGCCCTAAAACACGTAAACAAATACCATGAGACTCGATAACGAGTCATAAAGCCATGCCAATCGCAACCCCAATAGGGTTTCATATGCATATATAAGCATTATAGCAAACCAGAAATTTCAGCAATGCACTAACTCGACCTTAACAAAAAATAGTTTTCGTCCTCCTTTTGCGGTAATGGAACAAAAGGCGCTACGCTTATCGGATGAGGGTGTAAGACCCACCATCTCGAAGCTAAAAGACAGGGCTATAACAATGTAGAAGGCCACTCAGTCCAAATCCTAGCACAACTAGGTCAAATATGCAGAATACCAAACCAGAAGCGAAATTACAGGTTTACAAATCACACTATGCTGTAATTAGTCCAACTCAGTCTACACAAGTCCAAATGCATTGATTCCAAAGGAATACGGTACCTAAGACATCAAGCTACATTTCATCAGAAGACACCAACAATCAAATCCAAAGCAATTCCAGTCAAACCAGCCAATTTCAGACGCAGTTCGCACATTCTGATCAACCCAGAACAGCAACAGTAAAATCGACATTTCTCACTCTACACTACTCCAAATGACCTGAAATTTTACAGGCACCTCAAACACATCAATACCTACAACTTTCATGTTTTAAGAAAAGGCCAATCCGGCCTCTAACCATATGATCCCAAAACCGGACAGAAAGGGGGTTATGAAACCCTAACTTTTCACATTTCCTTCCAAACCCAAAATTGGTTGCAATTACCAATCATTTACACCTACTAGAGTCATTAACCATCAATTCCCATCATCAAAGATATTCACAACATCACATTCATATTAAACCAGAAAATTCCTCAATAAATTGAAAACTTCATCATTTCATCCAAAAGCAAGAAATAAATCACAAATTTCAGCACTTTAGCCACCACTAGGCACAAATTAAGCATCATTAGGCGTAGGAGGAAGTTCAATCACCACTTACCTAGTAAACAAGAGAAAAGGAGTTGTAGAACACCTTAGCTTCCTTAAAAACTTCACCAAACAACTTACTAGCACCTAATGGAAGGATTTTATGGAGTAGAAACTAGTTTATGTGATTGTTTTTGGAAGATTGAGCTAAATGGAAGCTAAAATGTTGAAGAGTTTCTTTCTTCTTTGCTCAAGAGAGAACCGGCCATGGAGGAGAAGAAAAGAGTGAATTTTAGTGATTTTTTTGAGATATTTAACTCAATGGTAAAATGTCAAAAAGGGTGAATAGTGTCCAACAAAGTCCAACCAAGGATATAGTGACACTTGGCACTTCATAAATGCATCTTTATCACTTGGTTCCTTCTCACATCAATCAAATCACCTCCTCTTCTTATCTCTTAACACCCGATAAATTTCACTCAGTATCCGGAACTTAACCTTATTGGCCGAATTTTTCCGAACTTTTCGCACTAGTGGGGCCCACGTCCATTATATATCCTTAATTTTTCAAAAACTACCCAATGCTAGAAAAATCATCTAAAAACTATAATTGTGACGCCCCGAAAAAAAATGAGTTTGAGAACCCGGAAATTTTCTAATTTTCTAGGGTTTATTTTTTTAAACGCCCGCTTTTTCTACATTTTCTTGATTAGAAAAATTCCCCAGAGAAAGTTTATGAGCAAAGATAGTTTTAAAATGATTTTTCTAGTATCGGTTAGTTTTTGAGTAATTAAGAACGTATTTTGGACGTGGGACCCGCAAGTGCGGTAAATGCATTATATTTTTGACAACTTGTTGGAATTTTGCATTAAGTGATATTATTTTACAAAGTGTTAAGATATTTGTATTGGAGAGACAAAAAGATAAGTTTTAAACCTAAAGGTGACAAGTGTCACCATCTAATTTACCCTTGACTTTGACCATTTGACTTTACCTTTACCTTTACCAAATAAATATCAAAAATTGACCAAAAATAAGCTCTTACTTGAAGCTCTCTTGGCCGACTTTCTTGCTCAAAGAAAGGAAGAAAACTCTCCACAATTTTGGTCTCCAATCTTGCTCAATCTCTCAAATCAACCGTTTAATCTTGCATTTGTTCCATAAAACTTCTTCTATTAGTGTTTGTGAGTTGTTTGGTGGAGTTATTTGGAAGGTTAAGGTGCCTAGTTGTTCTCTCTCTTCTATTGCTAAGGTGAGTGGTGATTGAACTTCCTCCTACACCTAATGATGTTGAATTTATGCCTAATGGTGGCTATTGTGTTAGAAATTGTGGTTTATTTCTTGGTTTGAAGTGATTTGGTTAAGTTTTTATTTTTTTAAGGAATTTTCTGGTTTCATATGATCATGATGTTGTGGTTGTTTATGATGGTTGGTAATAAGGGGTTATGACTCTAGGAGGTGTGAATGATTGATAATTGCAACCAATTTTGGGTTTGGAAGAAATTCTGGAAAATTAGGGTTCTTGGTTCTTCATTCTGTCCGAATTTTTAGCTCCTAGATAGAGGCCGAATTGGCCTTTTCTTAAAACATGAAAGTTGTAGGTATTGATGAGTTTGAAGTGCCTGCAAAATTTCAGGGAATTTGGAGTAGTATAGAGTGAGTTATGCCGTTTTTACTGTTGCTGATTTTGGTGAACAGAATGTCCGAACTGCGATAGTAATTGCCTGTTTTGACTGGAATTGGTTTGGATTTTGTTGTTGGTGTCTTCTGATGAAATGTAGCTTGATGTCTTATCTATCATATGCCTTTGGAATCAATGCATTTGGACTTGTATGGACCGAGTTGGACTAATTACAGCATTGTGTGATTTGGGAACCTGCAATTACGGTTCTGGGTTGGTTTTCTGCATTTTTGACCTAGTTGTGCTGGGAATTGGACTGAGAGGCCTTCTACATTGTTGTAGCCTTTAGCTTCGAGATGGTGGGTCTTACGCCCTCATCCGATAAGCGTAGCGCATTTTGTGCCATTACCGCAAAGTGACGTCCAAAACTGTTTTTCTGGTTTGAGCTAAACCTTCCTTTTCGGACTTTTCCCTAGCTTGACTTGTACTCGTACTACTTGGAGTTTGCTGAATGGCTATTGGATGAACTTGTTGATGTGTGTGTACCTTTGGGTTGGAATGAGGAAATAATGAAGCCATGATGGCTGGAAAAGTTAGTAAATTCAGGGGAAGTACTGTCCGAACTTTGAAGGGATTTGTTTGCATTGAGTTTGTGATCTAAGACTTGGATTTGCGCAAGACAATGTTATATGCTGGATGCTTTCTGAGCCATGGAGGTGAGTGACCCTAAACTATTTCCAAAGTACTTGTGAAATGTTTCTTGCATTAATTATTCGATTGCATATCATGCGTGCTTGCATGTGAATTCATGACATGATTTGGCTTCAATGAGTTCTGGGAAAGTCTTGTGCTGGACACCAACGTCTCCACCTTGTTTATGGTTCATGTTCATGGTTATCTGGAGCACCGATGTTGCTCCCACTTTCGTGAGTTCGTGAGTTAATGTTAAATGAAATATTTGAGCGTTGGGTGTTCAAGTGCAATGATTTCACTGGCTCACGAGAGCAATAAACGTACATTTGATCTTGGAATCATGACATCATTGAAATGCAGTATTGTGAAATATATTTGAGTTTTGATTTTACTGGTTACTCGCTGAGCTTCTAGCTCACCCCAAAAATATTTTATTCCCCTCCACAGGGCTCAAGGCGAAGGAAGGACTTGTAATACTTGTTCACGTGACTGGATGGCTTAGTTGGAATTGTTATATTTTGTACAATTTGGATTTCGAATCATTTTATGTATAGTTGAGAATTGTTTCCGCTTCGCTTATGACATGTAAATATTGGAGGTTTATTCTTGTAATTTATTTGAGGATTGTAGTGAACGACTGAGTCCCGGCGAGAGCTGGGCAGGCGGCCCGCCGAACCCTCTGGTTCGCCTTAGGGGGAGGTGGGGTCGTCACAATAATTACTCATAAAATCCACCAAGAAAATTTTCCTAAGCCAGAAAATGCAGAAAACATGCAATTAAAGGGGAAAAACCCTAGGAAAATTATTTGGGAAATTGCGGGTTCTCACAGATTGAACACACCACTTGAATACTACTTTATTACCTTCATCTCCTTACTTTGATATCAACAAAAATCACCCCAAAATGCCCTTCAAGGCAGCCGAAATTCTTGACCAAGAGAGAGAGAAAAAAAAGGAAAAATGAGTGGAATTTGGTGGAGACACTTGTTGGCCATCTAAGGGCCTTTGACCAAACTAATTGTCTTGCCTTCTTATCTTCATTTGGCTCCATTTCTTCGTCATTTTCTGATTTTCTTGGCCGAGAGAGAGAGAGAGAAAAGCAAGGGGAAGAAACTCCATTTCATCTTGAGTTTGATCCACTTAAGTGAGAAAACAAGAAATCTAAACCGATTAATCAACAGTTTGAGAGCTTGGGAAGTTTAAGCAACCAAAAATTTCAAAGAGAGGTTGAGGATATCCTTTGAAAGCTTGTTCTTGAGGTATATTGGCTGTCCCTTATCTTTGGTTCTTTTACTTTTGTTTAAGTTGTTATATAACTCATGATTTGGTTCAATTGGTAGCTGTGGGAGTAGTTGTTGTGATTTTGGGAGAATTGGTGAGTTAGGGTTTGTATTGATCAGCCATATTTCTTCTTGTTTAGATGGATTATGATGGGAATAAGTGTAGATAAGGAGGTGAGGTAGTGTTTTAAGCTAGAATTATGAAGATTAGCACTTGTAGGCATTGTGAGAACCCGTAAATCCCCTAATAATTTTCCTAGGGTTTATTTCCTTTAATGGCATGTTTTCTGCATTTTCTGGCTTAGGAAAATTTTTCTTGGTGGATTTTATGAGTAAATATAGTTTTTAGATAATTTTTCTAGCATTGGGTAGTTTTTGAAAAATTAAGAATATATAATGGACGTGGGACCCACTAGTGCGAAAAGTTCGGAAAAATTCGGCCAATTAGGTTAAATTCCGGATACTGGTGGAAATTTATCGGATGTTAAGAGATAAGTTGAGGGTGAGATTTGATTGATGTGAGGGGAAAAAAAAAGATAGGATTGCATTAATGAAGGTGACAAGTGTCACCATTATATTGGATATGACTTATGACAACTATTCACCTTTTGGACTTATTTGACCCATTGATTAAATATCTCAAAATTACCACAAAAATCACCATTTCTTACCTCCTTGGTGGCCGGCCCTCTCTAGCAAAGAAGGAAGAGAAACTCTTCAAAATCTTGGCAACTATCTAGCTCAAATCCTCCAAAACACTTGCTTGATCTTGTTTCTACTCCATAAAATCTCTCCATTTGGTGTTAGTGGTTAGTTTGGTGAAGTTTTTGGAGAAGCTAAGGTGTCCTACAACTCTCCCTCTCTTGTTTACTAGGTGAGTGGTGAATGAACTTCCTCCTACACTTAATGAAGCTTGAGTTGTGCTTAGTGGTAACTAAAGTGCTGAAATTTGTGGTTTATTTCTTGGTTTGAGATGAATTGGTGAAGTTTTCAATTTATTGATGATTTTTCTGGTTTAATATGATCATGTTGTTGTGGCCTTGTATGATGATTGGAAATGGCCTACAATGACTCTAGTAAGTGTGTATGATTGGTAATTGCAACCAATTTTGGGTTTGGAAAGAAATGTGAAAAGTTAGGGTTTCATAACCCCAATTCTGTCCGGTTTTTTATCATATGGTTATAGGCCGAATTGGCCTTTTCTTAAAACATAAAAGTTGTAGGTATTGATGTGTTTGAGGTGCCTGTAAAATTTTAGGTCATTTAGAGTAGTGTAGAGTGAGAAATGTCATTTTTACTGTTGCTGTTCTGGGTTCTTCAGGATGGCCGAACTGCGCCTGTAATCGGCTGTTTTGACTGGAATTGCTTTGGATTTGGTTGTTGAGGTCTTCTGATGAAATGTAGCTTGATGTCTTAGCTACCATATTCCTTTGGAATCAATGAATTTGGACTTGTATAGACTGAGTTGGACTAATTACAGTATAGTGTAATTTGTAAACCTGCAATTAAGGTTCTGGTTTGGTATTTTGCATATTTGACCTAGTTGTGCTAGGATTTGGACTGAGTGGCCTTGTACATTGTTGTAGCCCTGTCTTTTAGCTTCGAGATGGTGGGTCTTTCACCCTCATCCGATAAGCGTAGCGCAATTTGTGCCATTACCGTAAAATGAGGACGAAAACTGTTTTGTCAAGGTCAAGTTAGTTACATTGCTGAAATTTCTGGTTACCTATGCTACTTGTCTATGTTTATAAAACCCTATTGGGGTTGTGATTGGCATTGTTTTATGACTCGTTATCGAGTCTCATTGTACTTGTTTACGTGTTCTAGGGCGTGACAGTGGTTCACGACATTCTCTTGACGGAAGTGCATGAAACAACACTTAATTGATAAGTGAGTATACTACTCACTTTAATGTTACAATGTGGCTTTGCTATATGTGATTTTGATGCCTTGAAGGCTTATTTGGCTATTGGAATTGATTGAGGTGAGGGTGTACTTGACCGCCCTCACCCCTTGTGATACCGTTAATGACTGTTTACCGTTTCACTGATATACTGCACTTGCTATATGAGATATTGAATTCACTTCATGAAAAACTGATTTGGTGTCGTTTGGACGAGTATCTAACGGCCTTACTGTACTACTGAACTCAACCCCGTTGGTAGTCAATTGAATCGAGCCGGCGAGGGCTTGGTCATGAAAATTGACATGCCACGGGGACTGTACTGGGGAATCTTGTAGTAATTAGACTCTTGATTCCGGTAAACTCGAGTATTACCAAAAGCTACTGATTGGAGTGCGGGCCCGGTTGGGGTATGTTTGGAGGAAGGGATGGGAGTGAAGTGGGTTCTACGGTTGGAACTCATAAACGTTGACGGAGAGTCAATGAGATTGGATCAAGAATGTAAGCGTGGAAATGGGCTCTTGAGAGCCGTCCGTATCCTTTTACCGACTTGTTTTATTCTTTAATTGTGTACTTGAAGTGAAAGGTTATGCTATATGCTCTTTGTTGCTTATGTGGCTTACGTGGTAGTAACTCACTGGGCTTTAGCTCACTCCGTTCCATTTGTTTTCCTTACAGGAAAATGATCACTTTTGGAAAGATCATACTTGTTGGTTGCCAAGTTGAGCTCATGTAAATGCATATTTTGAATAGCTCCTTGAGGGTGAAAACCCTAAGTATTTTGTTTCAACCAATGGTTGGTTGTAATTGGCTAATTGCACGTGTATGAACTTGTTGGATTTTTTTGGTATCCCGCTTTGGCTTGTAAATGTTGAATTTCAATGTATTTATGTTTGGTTGATGTTTGGATGGTTTTCGGATCAATTCGTATTTCAAACGGCGAAAGAAAAAAAATTTGGCGGGAATGAACAGGGCCAAATCCGGCCAGGAATCCGGCCAGAAAATGGCCGGATTGTCGGACGGATTGCCTTGGGTTTTTTTTTGAAAATCCGGCCTTGCTCTTTGGACCGTATCCGGCCAAGAATGCGGCCGGTAATCCGGCCAGATTCCGGCCGGATTCTGCTGAGCCAGGCCACTATTCATTGTTTTCGTTTTCAACTTTTTTTTTTATTTTGGTACTTGTGGCTTGTCTGAGCGCACTTTTGCTTTCCCGAACGTTCTAGATCGCGTGTAACTGCTCGTTAGTCCTGGCGAGAGCTGGGCAGGCAGTCCGCTAACCCCTTTGGTTCGCCTTAGGGGAAGGTGGGGCTGTTGCAGGCATAAATTCCAGATTTTCGGTTTTGCACCTCCCCTGTTCTGACCGGCACTGTTTCACCATGTTAGAGGCCGAATTAGGCTTAGCACAAAATAAGAAAGTTGTAGAGAATGATGTTTTATAGGTGTCTGTAAATTTCAGCTCAATCCGAGCAACGTAGCCTGTGAAAAGACAAAAATACCCCTGACTACCATAGGTTTAGTCCAATGGACAGTTTTGACATTTCATCAATCTGATCGTGTCTTTTCACCTTGATTCATACTGAACTAGCATTTAGCACAAAAGTTGTAGTGCTATGTCTTAGCTTTCAAACGCCCCTAGAATCACCTCGTTTGGACTTCGGTAGCCTGAGTTATTCTTGTTTAAACATAGCGCAGTTAACTGACCCGTTTGTGCGTTTCTGGCTTAGTAATTCAAAATTTTTACATAGATACACTCCGAACTGGACTAGGTGGTCTTCATCAAAATTGTAGCCCTCTGTCTTAGCTTCGAAATGGTATAAATTGTACCTCAATTTGATAAGCGTAGCCTCGGTTGTGTCCGTTACGCAAAACAACATCAAATCTGTCTTTTGTTTCTTGACTCAACCTTCATTTCCGCACATGCTCCTAGCTTGATTTTGTACTTGTATGACTTTGAGCCTATGGAATGGTTATTGAAATGAGATGATTTTGTGGATGACTTTGGGATTGATTGAGGAAAAGAATGAAGCCATAAATGGCTGGAAAACAGGTAAATACGAAGGACGTGCTGCCCAAATTTACGCTAGAGAACTAGGTCGATATACTTGCGACTTGAGTAAGGCTTGAGAGCGAATACCACATGAACCATCTAGGGTATTTACGTCTTCTTTTATCCAGGTATATAAGTTAGAATTCGGCCGAAACTTGTACCCTTGAAAAAATGAAATTTACGACTACTAGAAATACGTTTTCTTTGCCACTTCGACTCAAATAGCGATTTTAAAAGTTTTACAAGTAAGCATAAGTTTTACAAATATTTTGCTTATGTCCTTTGGTTTAAATGTACTCTTTTCAGTACCAAAATCATATTTATACTTTATACTAGTACGTATTCGAATTTTCTTTGAATCACTTACATCTTTGATGGTTGAAGCATAATGTATTCTTTTGATTATATTAGGGTTCCTTGGTGATTGAGAGTGTTATTTGGAAGGATATTTTGGACATTATTTTGCATAAATAGGTGAGTGTTCCTTGTTTGTTATATTTTCATTGACTATGTGGCTTGTTCTTGATTATATGACTTGTTATGAACGAATGACAACATGTTAAACGTTTTCAATGATTGCTTAAAATGAACACTCAATCATTGACTAATCGGTATACTTGAGTATTACCACCAATATTTATTGAGGATTTTGGGCCCAGTAAGGGGTGTGAATGGTGGACGGAGAGTAGTGTAAGTGGTGCTCTACTGGATTGGTTACTTACTTGAAGGTTGACGGAGTGTCAACTATTACTTGATCAAGCTCTGGTGATGCAATGGGAATTTGGCTCCTGAGAGCCATCCGCATCCTTATACTTTGGAGTGATTATTGTTTATTGGATTATTGTTTCTTTTCAAAACTTTTACACTCACTCATTTTGAGATTGCTCCTTGATTGAAGTGTTATTGCTCACTTTTATGAACTATTCATGCTCATTACTTTGCTACGTGATACCTGCATTTTAAATAAGGGTTAACTTGCTATTTGGAATTTCACTGGGCTTTTAGCTCATTCCACGTCATTTGTTTTCCTTACAGGGGGTACGAGCGAGGCGTGAGACGTACAGGCTAGCGTAGTCTAGTTATTTTGACTTTTGAAATTATACTCACGCTAGTACCCGACTAGGGTTGATTGTACTCGTATGGTAAACACTTTGAAGTATTTTGGTGTGTAGAAGCTTTGTATCTGGGTTTGAGCATTAAAGTATATATATATTAAGTTGAAATGGGTGTGTTATTTATTTTCTAAGGATGTGCGTTATTTTTTCTTGAGTTATTAGTGAGTGAGTGAGTCCTGGCGAGAGTTGGGTAGGCGGTCCGCTAAACCCTAGGGTACGCCCAGGGGGAGGTGGGGCCATCACATGGTGTCATTTTATTTCACTATATGCATTAGGACCAAATACCTTTTTAATTGTGTTTGACACCTTATGTGAAAGTTTAAGGGTGCTAATTAGACATTTGTAATACTTGGAGTGAAGAAACATGATTTGTCAAAGTTTAAAGGAAGAATGGCCAAGATTGAGATAAGTGGCAATGCCCTAATCATTCAACTCATTTGACCAGGGAAATTAGAAGAATTTAAACCTTGTTGGCTCCATTTTTTCTCCTCCTATGGCCGAACCTCTTGAGCTTCCAAAAGAGAAGAAAAAACTTCATTTTCTTGCTTGAAAACCCTAGCTTGAACTTTGAGCAAAAACCAAAAGAGAAGCAACCCAAGTTAGTCGAGTGAACTATCTTCAAGGCTTGTATGTGATTCAAGATTGGAGCTCTTGTTTGGTGGACTTTTGGGTGATTCAAGCTTCACTTAAGAAAGGTGAATGATCCTTAAATCTTAGCTTTATTGTGTTATATCAAGTGTTTGAGGTTTTGATGACAAACTAGAAGTTGAGTTAATGTTATTTGTGATTAAACTCCTTGAGCTAAACAAGTGGAAGTAGGGTTGGTTGTATGGCATGCCATGTGTTTGATTCTTTGTCCAAGCTTTGTTTATGGTTTTCCTTGATGTATTAACATGTTATGGACCCTCTTAAAGTTAGAGATAACTCTTGGAATATTGTTTAAGTTAACAATAATGAAAGGATGGAGGTTCGAGTTGAATGTGAACTTGGGGACTGTTTTCTTTCTCTTTGCTATCCAGCCATGGAGTCGAGGTTTTTCCGTGATCTTTGTGACTTATTGAATCTTAATTAAGCTTAAGAAAACTTGGTTAAACATTGGTCTGAACTTATGTGTGGGTTGAGGTGAATTGGAGCAAGTAAAGTAGTTGTTTTGGACAAGATAGTGGACTGTTTTGGTTCTTCCTTGTTGGCTGGACTGTCTTGGTTCATTTTGTGAGGTCCCGAAAATTTTCTTATTTTCTAGGGATTTATTTTATTTCTTTGTATACCTTCTCTATATTTTTCTTCATTATATTAAATTTCTGGGGATTTCTATGAGGAAATATCATTTTTAAATTATTTTTCCAAAATAAGGTATTTTCTGTGGTAATGAATATGTACAGTGGATGTGGGACCCACTAGTGCGACAAGTGCGGGAAATGTGGATAGTTCGGGGAATTTTACATAAAGAGATTAATTTACCAGGTGTTATGAGCTAATTGGAGGTTAGCTAGGTTTATTAGTAAGTGGAAATAAGAGAGATGAGATAAACATAAAAGGTGCTATGTGGCGCGTTTTGATTGGAGGGTGGACTTAGACTAATTTCTTTCACCTTTACTAAACATGAATTTTGACCAATTTCATCTTCATTTTTCTTCCTCTTGGCCGAGCAACATGGAGAGAAAAGAGAGAAATTTCCTCATCTTTTGCCTTCTAATCTCTTGCTCTATCTCTTGATCTAACCATTTAAACTTCAAATTTCTCCATAAAAACCTATTGCTGGGTAGGATTGAAGAAGGTGGTGGAGGGGTTTTAGGAGTGGAGGTGCTAGGTTTCTATCTTTCTTGAGTTATAAAGGTAAGTTGCTAAGAAATTTCCTTTTGTTCTTAATAAGGATATATTAGTGGGTTCTAGTAGCTTAACATGTTAATTTGTGGAAGACTTCATGGGTTTAAGTAGTGTTTGTTAAATTTCTGATTTAATGGAGATTTTTCTGATTTTATATGATGATTATGGTTTAATCATGGTATGATAGCCTAATATGGTGTAAAATGGAGCTTGCATATGTTAGTTACGATTGTTTGCGAAAAATTTCAGTTTTGTGCGGAATTTCAGCTTTAGGGTTCCGATCTGTCCTGTTCTGTCTGGTTTTATTTGAGCATGTTAGAGGCCGAATCAGGCTTAGGTTAAAACATAAAATTTGTATCAAATGGTGTTAATTAGCTGCCTACAAAATTTCAGCTCGATCTGAGCACTGTAACGTGTGAAATGACTGAAATACCCTTGACTGCCCATGAGCCCTGTTTCACGGACAGATTTCTGTCTTCTTGGGGATTTCCATTTTTGACTATGAAAATGCATGATTTGGCTTTGGAGGTCTTCATAAGAAATATAGGTATATGTTTTGGCTTCGAAACGCCATAAGATTCATTTCAATCCGATAAGTGTAGCTTCAGTTGTGCTTATTGTGCCGAAAGGTGTATATTATAGTCTATGATGGGTATGTGGTTGATTTGAGATGAATTGGTGTTGCTTGTACGAATGGAAAAGTAAGGAAATGTAGCGGAGATGCTGTCCAACTTTTTAGTCTATGTGATTTCTTGGTATATTATACTAGTAGTTTATTGTAGTGGTTTGACTTGTGTTCGAGTCTCAATTGTGCTTTTCTTGTTTAATTATAGGTCGTGCCGGTGATCCGGGGCCTGCGTCTGAAGCAAACTTGTAAACTTGCTTGTTTGATTCGGTGAGTGTACCGTTATATGGTTTAATGCTTAAATGATTGCAATATGTGACTATGTGAGTTTGGTTGGGTTGAACGAGACGAGAGTGTACTTTATCACTCCCGTTCTCTTATCTGTATGATTGGTACTGCTTAACTGTAAATTTGTAACTGTGCATGATTGGATGTGATGTGGGGCTATGCCGCACAACTTAACTGTGATATCTGAGCTCACGAACCATCGGTTGTTATTTGAGTTGAGCCGACAAGGGCTTGGGCGGATCGATAACAAACCCTGGGTTCACTGTTAGTCAAGTGGAGTGTTATCTCCTCGACCCTGTGGTATACTCGAGTATTACCTTCCTTATTCTTGTGAGGTGTTCGGGCCCGGTAAGGGGAATGTTCGGTGGAAGGAATGTGGCGTAAAGTGGAATCTACGGTCTTGTTTCTTTCTTCGAATGTTGACGGAGGGTCAACCAGTTTGAGATCAAGTACAGCAAGTGGAAAGTGGCTCTTGAGAGCCATCCGTATCCTTTTAACCTTGGTTATTCTGCTGAAATTTCTTATGTGTTTCTCGAATAGCATGCTTATCTTGGCGTGTCTTATCTGTACCTCATGAGCGCAAGCTCACCCTCGTTATTTTGTTTTCCTTACAGGAACCACTTTTGAAATCATATTTTGAGAAGCGAGTTGAGCTAAATAGTTATTCTTTTGTTCCTTGTATAGCTCCTCGATAGTTGGAAATCAAAATGTATAACTTTAATGCTTCTTTGAACATGTAAACTTTTCCACTTGTGTATAAATATATCAAAGTATTTTCGTACAAATGTGAACTACTCTTCTCTAGTAATGTATATACATATGATGTTGGATAACATACAGGGTCTTGGTTGTGATCCGGTTGGATTCGATTGAACGAGGAAGAAGAAGTTGTGAAAATTTTATTTTGGTTTTCGATTTTCGTTTTCTAGTAGTTGTAGCGCTCGGGTACTGTATGATGATTCTGAACCAGTACTACATGTGCGATTAGCTCCGTAGTCCTGGCGAGAGCTAGGCAGGCAGTCAGCTAATCCCTTTGGTTCGCCTTAAGGGAAAGTGGGATGTCACAGTTGGTATCAGAGCCTAGGTTAGAAGTGACTTAGACAAGTTAGAAGTTTGCTTTTTGGAATCTGTGGGGATTGTGTTAAGGCACCGTTAAGTGTGATTACATTGTCTAAGATATGAACCTTCGCTATCTTTGTAGGTTATGGCTGGAGCAAATGGAGAGGGCGGGGGTGAGCCACCTCGGAGGCGCCCACGAGTCATTGATTACCAGGAGAGGCCGGGAGGTCTGATCCGACTCTGGTATACTGCTAGTCGGACCCGTCGCTGTAGGCGTTGCCAGAGTTACTCTTATGCGGACCACGTGGTCGTGGCGGTACTAGATGAACGAAGGAGGCTTAGACGTGCCGCCGCCAGGGATCATACCGAGATACTCAGGCTGAGAGGCATCATGAGGATGCAAGCGGATAGGATTGGAGAGCTTCAGGGGGACATGGCCATGGAGCAAGAGCGAACGAACGCTCTGAGGGAGCAGTTACAGGTGGTTAACAACCGCCTCACAAATGTGGTCCAGGAAGTTAGAGACCGTTCTGGCGGTATTATTAACGAGTGTGAGGCGTTAATCCAAGGAGTGATTGGCGCCAATGCGCAAGTGGAGGCTTCTGAGGATGGAACTTCTGGAGGGGGAAGTACCCCTAGTTCTAGCCAGGTGAGAGAGTCCGTGGGCTCAGTAGGGAACTAGGCTAGAAATCTTTTGAACTAACTTTTGATCCCTGTAGACACCAAATTTTTACTCGTTTTTGTTATCTTATACATTTTTTTTAAGCATTTTGGACATCAAATCTTTTAATTTAGTTTTATTTGTTAATTTTATTCATTTTTACGTATTTGTCTATTAATTTTAAGATTTTTTGAAAAAAAAAGAATTGCTCACAAAAAATATTCTTTAAATTTTTAGATTCAAATTATGAAGGTTTATTGTTATTTTGTTAAAAAAAAAGGGGGGGGGGAAACCCGATAGCGGGTTTTGGGCTGATTAAGAGGTTCTGAAGAGTGAAAAAAAAAAAGAAAAAAGCGAGCTCACGGACCATGAGAAGCATCGTATCAAAACCCTTCCTCATGTTTTTCTGCAAAAACGCAGATAAAATTTTCCAGCTCCTTAGCCACGGATTTCCTTCATTTTCTCCTTATTGTTTTTCTCCACCGTTTGATCATTTCTTTCATCCCACCTGGTCTTCATCCGCAATCAAGGACGATCAATAAGAATCAATCGGATGGCCACGACAAAGAGAGTGGAATGAAGTTTATGAGGGCCCTTGATATCAGGGTTTTGAGGGTCGGCTATCTGATATAAAAAGAAAGGGACAACAGCTGGGAGCAAGGGGGAGCATTTTAGTGACGGCTGAAAATCTGAAAAGAGAGAAGAACATTGGCGGCTGTGAGTAGGGAGAAAAGAAAAAACAGAGAGCTGGGGTTGGACGGCTGAGTGAAAGAAAGGCTGAGGGAGAGATCGAGTGAGAGGAAGACCGAGAGCAAAAGAGAGGTTACGGGCTGAGACAAATAGAACCAGAGAGAAACAGAAAAGTAAAATCAGGAGGGCTTGGTGAAATCTGGGAAAAGAACTGCAAGAAACCTACGGAAAAGGAAGGGCTTCGGGTAGAGGAACTAAGGAAAGTTACGGGCTTTGGAGAAACTAAGCAAGAAACTGAGCTGACTCCACCACCATCACCTGTGGCTGTTCTCCGAGTGAAGCCACTGCTCGACGGAACCCGCAAACTCACTGTAAGATTTCTTCTAGCCTTTTTCCTATAGATAATTTCTGTTTAATAAATTATGACGCCGTGAGAATTGTGGGTTTGTTTGGTGCTTATGTGCTGCTGTTGGTTTGAGTTTGTGAATATGGCCGAGAATTGAAGGGTTGTTCTTGCGTTGGTTCATGGTATACTGCCCAAAGATACTGCCTTTCTACATTAGATTCTCTCGGTCATGTGTTTGGGCAGTGATTCACGAGGGTTGTGTGGAGTCCAATGAATGTCAAGTCATGGTTTACTTGCTGCAATTCTGTCCATCGTGACATGGGGTAGGTTGCATGAGATATCTGGGCCGTCAAAGTTTTTCCATTTCAGATTTGCATGCTCGATGATCGTTGTTTGGGTGACTTGTAGTTTAGTTTAATTGTTTGGAACAAGTCTGGTGAAGCCCTGTGTATGCGAGAGGAGTTAGGACTAGTTTTGATTGTTTACTTGAAGCCCTTTTACTTGCATTTCCATTGCCATAGCTGTGTTTTTAACCTTCTTGATGGAAGTCCTGCACATAAGTCATTGGTTTCCTTTCATGTGCATTTTCCGATTCACACTTGTGTTTCTTTTCTGGAATTTGGGTTGAAGTTTGGCTAATGGTCAGGTCGTTTTGTACTTTGGTACCTCAAAATCTAGAAGGACGTCCCCCTTTCCCTTGTTTCACGTTCTTTCTTTTAGATACATTGAGTCATTCTCTGGTCACTGGTATGAGGAACCACAGGTTGCCGCAATAAGTTTGAAGCAATCGACTTGATGCAGCAGCTTTTCTTTTCTTTTTGAATACTGAAGTTGGTAGTTGGTTTGATACCCTCGTTGTTGTTTGCTGTTTTTTTGTGATAACATGAGCAATGTTTGTTTCAAGCTGTCCCTTGCGTGTTAATACTATATCTTCATGGTGAGTTCAAGTTTTGATTCAAGGTTGGGTTGCTTTCTTGCATGTTGTAGCTTAACGTTCTCAAAGGTTTTTTGCTGCATTAAGATATTTGTGTGTAGATGTCGGATTGCTGTAACTTTGTTGCCGTGAGAATGAGTGATGTTACAGGGGTCGTCTTTCAAACGAAGCTGTGGTTCCTTTCGGTTTCATGATATGTCGATTGCCATCATCAATACAGAAATTCTGTTTTGCTCCTTTGCTGTTTTTATGCCTAGTGCTATTTTTTTTTCTCATGTTCCTCTTGTTGTGAACAAATCCTCTTGAGTTTGCAAGGTAAGTTCATGCACAACTTGACTATCACAAATTCAGAATTTAGTTGAAAGTTGTGGGAAGGCTTTCTGGTTTGTTGCAGCAATAAACATAGACCATAAACATGGGTTGTGTATTGTGTCTTGAATTAAAAGTTGATGTTTTTCTGGGACGTGTTCCTTTAGTTGTCAAATGCCGCATGTTGCAGAATGGAGGAAAACAAGACATGCAGAAATCTTCTTCGTATGCATGCATGCAAACCTTCATAAAAATTGCACTTGCCCCCCCCCAAGTCTCCTTTTGTTCCACTATGACCCAACCAATTGAATGATTTTCTGAATTTGGTCCTTGGTAGCTTTTAATTTTACAACTTCATTGCTTGTTGCTTCAATTAATTACCATGCCTTGTTTAGATTGCACTAATGCATGAGTTTAAGAACTTTGCGTCCAAGTGAGCTTGCGTTTACCTATTCTCTTTAATTTTCCCAAATAAATTAGTACCTTGACTTTTTCTTTTATTTTGGAGGATAAATAAGTGATTTCACTCCATTTAGGGCATCAACTCAAGGGAGGTATAACTTCTTTTATCTTTTTTGTCTCACCCCTATGTGATCCAACGTGCTAAGTGAGAATTGCATGACTGTCTTTCCTTAATTCCCTTAATTTATTTCATTTACTTTTTTCTTTTATTAAGTTATTCTTTTATGGGGTATGTGTACACCCCTTGGCTTGTAATAGATAGGGCTTGGAGAGCATTTTTATTCCCTTTTCCTCTTCCCCATTTGTTTTAGTTAGCAAATGTAATAGGTTCATTATCTTGATTGCTTGTTTTTGTTGCTACGTGCTAATTTGCTTTATTAGGCTTTTGCATTTAGTCGAGCATGCTAAGTGTTATGTGCTACGTGTTTATAGGTGATTGGCATGTCTACTTGCTTTCTATAGTCATAGAGGAATGTGATGGATGTGTGGCGTCACCGTGGCTAGTCCAACGCTGGTCATGGTCTTTCCCCTCGAGATCTCGCAAGTCCAATGCTTGTGAGAGAATTTTAGAAAAGAGCTAGTCCAATGCTCGACCCAATAGGCCGTCCCCTCTCGTTAGCACATACTTGCATGTTTCACTACATTTCATACATTTTTCTTAGTTTTCTAGCATTTGGCATGCTCCTCCAATCCTTTCCCCTTCATCTTAGGTTTTTGCATCCTCATGCTAGTTATAGGGTACATTTGCTTGAGAGTCCCCTTTAGGTAAGGGAAACGAGCGAGTGTGGCTACAAAATAGCCTTAGCACGCTAGTTCTTCCTTCTAATCAAAGGGAAAATTAAAATCATGAAGATAGAAGTCATTCCCGTACCCGACTTGATGCATTCCTCTAGGATCACGCACCTCCATTTTACCATATCATTTTTTCATCTACATTTTCTCACTACTTATATATTTTTTTTTACTCCACATGCCATGTTCACACACTTTCTCTTCTTTCCCTATCACTTATTTATTTTCTACCTCACAAATTGCGCCCAATTGTACTTAGATGTATTTACTACCATTATACCATATTTTGATCCACTTGCACACATACACCTTCATTTTCTCAATTGGCACACATGCACTTTTATTACATTTGCACACTTGCACTTACATTTGTATTTTTATTTTATTTTATTCTGCATTCCTCTTACATTTTCACACTTGCACTCGTATTTGGGTCTTCATTTGTATTACCCGTGACCTCTATGAGAGTTTTCCTTATTGGCCATCACAACTCATGTGATTGGGACCAAAAAGCCTCATAAGAGACATTTTAGATTTAGGATTGCATTTTTTTCATATCCATTAGTCACATCCAACATGCAACACATATTTTGGGTAGAAGAATTAAGAAAAGAAGGGCTAAGTCACGCAACTAGCTTTGGCTAGGGTAAGGGAGTGCCTTAGGCTTTGCCTTTGCCTTCTCCCTTATCAAATGTGACCCCCGATCCCTTTCTTTGGTTACGTAGACCTAAGAGTTCTTTAAAAAGGGTTTGTTTACTTTTCTTTCCAAAAAATCACTTTTTGGGTGACTTGATACACCCTAACTCTATACCAAGTGGCGACTCCATTTTCTATTCAAAAACCCTTTTTGAACTTTGTTTGGCCAAACCGTCGCATTTCACAATCCCACGGCCTTTTATTTTCATTTTCACACATGTTCACATACATATCCCACACACTACTTTCACATACTCAAAAAGTGGGGCGCGACAGTTGGCGACTCCACTGGGGATTTCCTAAGTGGGTCCAAGCATTTGATTTAGCTATTCTTTTCCTTTTTCTACCCTTTTTTTATGCATAGCATTTGGATGCTTAGGATTGCATTTTTTCCTTTTTAGGATTTTTGCATTTTGCGCGTATCAACTCACTTCCTCACACATTCGCGTACGATTGATTTGATGGATGAATGGCTTATGTATGTGATTCCGCGATTTGCATTGCATTTGGGTAGGGGATATTACCCTAGAGCCTCGCGTTAGTTCTTGATCCCTCCCCTCCAAACGAGCACTAGCATACGTGCATACGCTTTAATTTTTTCACCCCTCATTTATTTTTTCTTTTAGTGGCTTGTCACGCCACTCCACCCTGTTAGGATTTTAGGCGACCCACTTGGACGTGTGATCGCGACACGACGTGTGCGTAGCACGATCCGAGGGGTCACTCAATCTTCCACTTTAAGCTTTGGGTTAATAGCCTTTAGCTTTTGGTTGAAGGTTGAGGATTTTTGATAGATTCACTCAGACATGTAGCCGTAACACGACGTGTGCGTAGCAATGTCTGGGGAATCGCTCGAGCCACCGACAAAGAACCTTGGGATTGATGACCTTTGGTTTCTAAGTCTGAAGGCTCGGGGACCTAAAACCTATCGAGTCTAGATGCATTAGTGAGCCCCAACCTCATGCATCCATGTTAGCATCTGCCTTACCCTATTAGGGACACTATTCACGAGGGGAGGGGTCCAACCCCTTTCTCCCTTTTATTGCTTTATTTCTTTGTACTGATTGCTTTATCTCGTTGCTACAATGTGTTATATGTATTTATCTGGCTGAACTAACTTTTCTTGGTTTTGTGTCTCCATTGCATTCACAAACCCTAGCAAATAAGAGGTCTGGCATGACCTTCTTTTAGAACTTACCCTTGTAGATAGGCTATTGCACGTTTAAAGATTTTGGTACGTTGCATTCTTAGATTAATAATGCCATATCGTTTTAGGCCTACCTTGGCGTATAAAGGGTCCTTTTAGGTCATGATATCATTTGAATTGTATGTTTTATCGCTTTAATAAACTGGCATCATGCATAAACCCTAGAAGGGAATGCCATTTAGGGGATCCCGTGTTAGGAATAAACCGCCCTGTGTCTCGGATACTTAATCCAAGGAGACTTGCACGTTTACATTTTGTACCATCCAAAGGGGTAGTGCACAAGGTAAGGTAGGATCCGGTCATTTTCATAGAGCGATCTTTGGAATATGAGCGTCTAATAATCACTTTTTGGCCACTTCATCAAAATTGGTAAAAATCCCTGGCGTAAAGGATTAATTGGAACAAATTCACCCATATTTCCTCACTGTTGAGACAATACATAAACTGAGGCCAAAATTTGATTTTAGAAGGCTCATAGACTAATGCATCGCAAGAAGCCGTCAATTCCATTCAGTCCATTGGATCATGTTATTCATCAATTTCATCCAGTCCATGTTATCAATTTGTTCATTTTTAGGGCAACCTAGTCGACTTTGAATTTATTTGACTAGTCTATCCATTTTAGGGCAATCTAGTCAATTTTTGATTAAGATCATCAATTTCATTCAATTCATTTGATTAGTTTACCCATTCTTAGGTCAATTCAATCAATTTTGAATAAATTCAAATCATCAAAATCGTTCAATTTCATTTGACCAGTTTACCCTTTTTAGGGTGATTTAGTCAATTTTCTGATCCATTTGACCAGTTTACCTATTTTAGGGCAATTCGGTCGATTTTGGATAAATCATCATTTTACCCGATCTGTTTGATCAATTGATTTCATTCAATTTATTTGATTGGTTTAATTCATTTTCAGGGTTATCCATTCAATTTTCAATAAATAATCAAATTTTCATTCAATGCGTTTGACCATTTTACCCCTTTTGGCACATCATGCGTCAATCAAAGCAAACAATCCATTCGGACTTTGTCCTCATTTTTAGAACAAATGTCTCTTCTCACTCCAATTGGTCAAATTTTTCAAATCATTTTTCACTCAAATAAGTTGATCGGATCCAGCAGGTATTGTATGGTGCCTACCCTAGAGGATTTGTGAGAACCCGTATTTCCCCTAATAATTTTCCTAGGGTTTTTTCCCCTTAATTGCATGTTTTCTGCATTTTCTGGCTTAGGAAAATTTTCTTGGTGGATTTTATGAGTAATTATAGTTTTTAGATGATTTTTCTAGCATTGGGTAGTTTTTGAAAAATTACGGATAGATTATGGACGTGGGCCCCACTAGTGCGAAAAGTTCGAAAAAATTCGGCCAATAAGGTTAAGTTCCGGATACTGATTAAAATTTATCGGGTGTTAAGAGATAAGTAGAGGAGGTGAAGTGATTGATGTGAGAGGAAAAGAAAGGGATAGGAATGCATTGAATGGAGTGACAAGTGTCACTCTTCCATTGGTTGAAGCCTAAGACAACTATTCACCTTTTTGACCTTTCTTTACCATTTGATTAAATATCACAAAATTACCACAAAAAAATCACCATTTCTTTCTCTATGTTGGCTGGCCACCTTGAGCTCAAGAAGGAAGAAACCTCTTCAAACTTTTAGCTAGCATCTAGTGCAAATCATCCAAACCAATTGCTGAAATTTGTTTCTACTCCATAAAATCCTTCCATTTGGTGCTAGTAAGTGATTTTGTGAAAGTGTTCAAGGAAGCTAAGGTGTCCATTAACTCCTCTTCTCTTGTTTACTAGGTAAGTAGTGATTGACCTTCCTCCTACACTTAATGATGTTTAATTTGTGCCTAGTGGTGGCTAAAGTGCTGAAATTTGTGAGTTATTTCTTGCTTTTGGATGATATGGTGAAGTTTTTATTTTATTGAGGAATTTTCTGGTTTAATGTGATCATGAGGTTGTGGTTATTTATGATGGTTGGTAATGAGGGGTTATGACTTTAGTGGATGTAAATGATAGGAAATTGCAACCAATTTTGGGTTTGGAAGGCATTTGAGGAAGTTAGGGTTTCATAACCCCCTTTTCTGTCCGGTTTTGAATCATATGGTTATAGGCCGAATTGGCCTTTACTTAAAACATGAAAGTTGTAGGTATTTATGTGTTTGAGGTGCCTGTAAAATTTCAGGGTAATTGGAGTAGTGTAGGATGAGATACGTCAATTTTACTGTTGCTATTCTGGGTTGATCAGAATGTACGAACTGCGCTTGTAATCGTCTGTTTTGACTGGAATTGCTTTGGATTTGGATGTTGGTGTCTTCTGATGAAATGTATCTTTATGTCTTAGCTACCGTATGCCTTTGGAATCAATGCATTTGGACCTGTATAGACTGAGTTGGACTAATTACAGCATAGTGTTATTTGTAAACCTGCAATTACGGTTCTGGTTTGGTATTTTGCATATTTGACCTAGTTGTGCTAGGATTTGGACTGAGTGGCCTTCTACATTGTTTTAGCCCTGTCTTTTAGCTTCGATATGGTGGGTCTTACACCCTCATCCGATAAGCGTAGAGCATTTTGTGCCATTACCGCAAAAGGAGGATGAAAACTGTTTTTTTTTGTTGAGGTCAAGTTAGTGCATTGCTGAAATTTCTGGTTTGCTATTATGCTTATATATGCATATGAAACCCTATTGGGGTTGTGATTGGCATGGCTTCATGACTCGTTATCGAGTCTTATGGTATTTGTTTACGTGTTCTAGGGCGTGACGTTAGTGTACGGCGTACTTTGGACGACGGCGCATGAAACCTCACCTACGTGAGTGGTGAGTATACTACTCACTTGGATGCTTATAATGTGGCTTTGCTATATGTGATTGTGATGCCTTGAAGGCTTGTTTGGCTATTGGAAATGACTAGGGTGAGGGTGTACTTGACCGCCCTCATTCCTTTTATTCCTGTGAATGACTGTTTACCGTTTCACTGTATTACTGTACTTGCTATTTGAGATATTGAATTCCATTCATGGGATATTGTTTGGGTGTCGGTTGGACGAGTATCCAACGGCCCTACTGTACTACTGAGCTCGACCCCGTTGGTAGTCACTTGAATCGAGCCAGCGAGGGCTTGGTCGTGAAAATTGACTTGCCACGGGGACTGAAATGGGAATCTTGTGGTAATGAGACCTTTGGTTCCGGTGTACTCGAGTATCACCTAAAGCTACTGCTTTGGGCCCGGTTGGGGTATGTTGGGTGGAAGGAATGGAAGTGAAGTGAGGTCTACAGTTTGGTACTTTTAACATTGACGGAGGGTCAATGAAGTTGGATCAAGAATGTAAACGTGGAAATGGGCTCTTGAGAGCCGTCCGTATCCTTTTACCGATTTGTTTTGCTTCTTATTTGTATACTTGAAATGAACGGTTATGCTTAAGTGATCTTTGTTGATTATGTGATAGTTGCTCACTGAGCTTTAGCTCACTCCGTTCCATTTGTTTTCCTTACAGGAAAATGATCATTTTTGGAAGATCATACTTGTTGGTTGCCAAATTGAGCCATGTATATGTCTATTTTGAATAGCTCTTTGCATGAAACCCTAATGTGTATTGGGTTCATCTTTTGATTGGCAAACCGAACATGTGTATCCATGATGAATAGCTTTTGACATGCCAATGTGGTTGTAAATGTTGAATTTCAATGTATTCATGTTTGGTTTATGTTTGGTTGGACTTCGGAACGATTCGGCTTTCAAACGGCAAAAGGAAAAAATTTTGACCGAAGAGCACTGGACTGAATCCGGCCAGAAACTGGCCGGATTGTCGGCCGGATTGCTTGGGGAAAATTTTGAATCCGGAAGTTCGCCACTGGACAGTATCCGGCCAAGAATCCGGCCGCTAATCCGGCCAGATTCCGGCCGGATTCCCCTGTTCCAGGCACTATTCATCGTTTTCGTTTTTTTTATTTGGTTATTTTGATACTTGTGGCTTGTCCGAGCGCGCTTTTACTTTCCCGAAACGTTTTAGATCGCGTGTAACTGCTCGTTAGTCCTGGCGAGAGCTGGGCAGGCAGTCCGCTAACCCCTTTGGTTCGCCTTAGGGGAAGGTGGGGCTGTCACAGGATTGCATTTTCATGCTAGGCCTACCCTTGGCACAAAAGGGCTCCCCCATAGGACATGCATACCGATTTTACAATTTTGCTTACTAACTCTGGGTATTTTTCTTTTATTTTTTCCACCTTCCCCTGCATTCATAAAAATGTTCCAATAAAGCGGAAATATTTTTTCTATAATCTGATAACAATTTTGATCCGATAAAGTCTGAAAGGTAATACCTGATTCTTGGGCAGAACTTGCAATGAAAACATGAAAGATTCATCTGAAAGCTCTAGGCTAAAGTCTCTGAGAGACTTTATAATTGTTTTTCAAAGGAAAATTCTGTTTATACATTTTGTTCCAAAAGAAATGGAGACAAAAGTGTATATATGTAGAGCTTTTTAGAAATTTTTCTCTTCTCATTTGTATTATAATTGAACGTGAATTTTTGTTTTAAACTTTTTCAACAATAAAGCTTCAGACAATTATTTGTTTTGTATATACTCATGTACATTTCATTCTTTATTGAGCTCATTAAGAGATTTCATGATGAATTTTAAGAAATAAGCTCAAATTGAGATTTTTCAACCTCCTGCCTGAATATTCACACTAGATTGGTGATCTGAACTACACAATAAGAGTGCTCAAAATTCAAAAGAGGTTACTCAAAAGACCCCATGAGATACCTTTTCTCCTTCACTTAACCCCAAAATAAAATCAGTCACAGTGATTGATAAATTACAAATTGGGGCGTTCTTTGCTTGAGAAATGTCCACTGTGTCTAATTATATTCAATTCACATCTAAGTGAAAGCAAAAATGTGCATTATTCTTGTTTGTTTTGAAAATTTGGAATGATATTTCGAGTATTCGTTTCTCTACCTATACAGATTTTATCATTTGCTCTCCCATTTGAGCCTTTACAAGAATAATTTCGTTTCAAATAAGTGCCTTAACGATCACTACCTTACATTGGGAAGATTTTCAAAAGGGAATGGATTCTCAACGAGCAATTCGTTTACTTGGTTGTCATGAGGCGTAAGAATGATACTTTGGCCATCGTTTCTACAACCTAAACACCATTTATCCCTTGCATCCTCATTTGAGCTAAAATTGGTGGTTCTTTTCGAGTGCACATATGATCGCACCCCACATTGGGGAAGGAGATTGGAGAATTTTGAAAAAAAAGGAAAAGAGGAAAGGGAACCGCGAATTGGGGAAAATTGATTCTACCTGGGTTTCAATTTTGAAAAGAAGAAAAGAGAAAAACGACAAGTTCTGTCCGGCGGATCACTTATGTTTCATAGATATGAACGAGCAAGAGTCTTCCTCAGTCAATTAATTCAGATACATGCAAGAAATTTCGCGTTAATGTAAGTTTCCTTTCAGAGTTATTGTAAGGAACGGAATGAAAGTCGGGCCCTCTTTTTTTCCAATCAAACATTCTATCCCTCGTTATCCCTTTTGAGCCTTCATAATAAATTATTTCGTTTGGCAACCCCTGAGAATCGCAAACCCCACACTGGGGCAAGTTTGAGTTGGAAAAGAAAAAGTTTCAAAAAGTGAAAAAGTGATAATGCAACAAAATCAAGAGACAAAAGAAGAAAAGAGAACCTCAGTTCAAAATAACTGGGGCAAATTTTGTGAAAGTTCAAAAATGGCAGAAGGCCGAAAAATCAAAGAAGAAAGAAAATGAAAGAAAAGAGCCTCAATTGAGAATAAACTGTGGCAAGCTTTGATTTAACCCTAAAATAGGGTTGGCACAACAATGCGATCTCAGATTCTTCAAACCGCTTTTGAAATCCGCTTTCAAGCCTTAACTTTTCTAAGCACCCCACCTGACCCCATTACAAAAGGCGACAGTCCTGACTTCTGTTCTTTGCAATGGCCCTGTCAAGGAAATTTCTGATGCCAAAAATTTTAGGTGTATTTCTGAATTGCTTGGGTATGGGGTTGACGCTACTTCCCATGTGAAAACCCACTAGGTCGAGGAAAAGAAAAGGAAGCAAAAGCAAAGCAAGAAAAGTACATGCAAGAAAATTCGACGCTGAAGTCCCTGGTGAATGGGGAGAAAAATGCAAACAAAGTCTGAGATCTTTGAGTTCCAACGTAGGGGCAATTTTGGAAAAATGCGATCTTCGGTGCAATGTCCCTGAAAGTCTTATTCTTTAACTATCGTTTTCAAGCCACATTACAAGCTCATAAATTCCATCGTTGACTTATTCCTTCATGACAACCCAAAGTGAGGATTATGCTCATAAGAAAATCCATCAATCATTTGTGATCATAAGGGTATAACCAGTTTCGCATGCTTAGCTATAGTTTCTATCCATATTGTTGCAAGCCTATAAAGCTCATATGTGTACTACGTTTTCTTAAGAAATAAGGGTGACAAACTCTTTGCTTTCACTAAGATGTGATGTTGAATGCATTACAATTTTGGGCACAAGAACCAGACAAATCTTGACCCTCTCATTTTCCTTGGCCACCTCAAATCAGAAATAAAGTCACTTGATTGGTCCTGAAGATGAACCAACTGGAAATTGTGACCCATTACCCAAAACACAGATGCTAAAAGTGAGGAAGAAATCTTCTGTAATTTGGTATTACTTCAAGAAATTCATCATGAAATTTTCGGAAAGTCATCCAAACAAGTTTTTGCAATTAAATGGCCCATACTGGGGCAAATTTTTGTTTATGAGATTTCGTGAGAATAAGCCCACACAGGGGCAAATATTTTTGTAGTCCAATTGAGGATTCCGTCCAAGAATCAAATAATGCATTTTTCAGATCAATCACGTTGTTTCTTTTCATGAAATTCAAGTGCATGTCATACTTTGGTAAGCCCCCTGTGCAGGTATCCATGGCTGAAATCGACGAAGGAGCGTAAGTCAAAATCTTACGAATCAAGGCCTCAAGGAGAAGCAACCACGCCGTAATGCAAATCAATTGATCAGTTTAATAATTGGTGGAAACTAGGGCAAATTATTTTTGGAAAGATCCTCTCAAAAAGAATCAAGAAAAATTCAAAAAAAAAAAAAGTCAAAAATCAAAAACCAAGTTCAAATTCTTGTTTCTTAGAAAATCAAATTTAATTTCTGGTTTTTTGACAAATCAAATTCAATTTCTTGACCAATTGGATGGCAGGACTGGATCTTATCCCGCTGACCATTCACAAACTTCACAAAAATCACGTTGGAACTGGTTTTTATCCCGCCAACCTCGGCAGAACTGGGTTCTATCCCGCTGACCGCTTATATCACGTTGGAACTGGGTTTTATCCCGCCAACATCGGCAGAACTGGGTTCTATCCCGCTAACCGCTTATATCATGTTGGAACTGGATTTTATCCCGCCAACCTCGGCAGAACTGGGTTCTATCCCGCTGACCGCTTATACCACGTTAGGCCTGGATTTTGTGCCGCCAACATCACAAAGTTCACGTTGGGTTTGGATTTTGTACCACCAACTAAGGTAGGCTTGGGTTTAATCCCACTGACCAATTCATCATACTGGGGCAAATCTTTGGATAATTTTTCGAACAAGTCTTATACAGTCTCTTCATACATACCAGCATTTCTCTTATTCTGCCACTAGCCGATGGGTCAGTCCCACTAGTGCGCATTTCATTTACATCGCCACTAGCCGTTGGGTCAGTCCCACTAGTGAGCATTTCATTTACACTGCCACTAGCCGTTGGGATAGTCCCACTAGTGAGTATTTCTTTTACTCCGCCGCTAGCCGTTGGGTCAGTCCCACTAGCGTGCCTTTCATTTACACTGCCGCTAGCCGTTGGGTCAGTCCCACTAGCGTGCCTTTCATTTGCACTGCCACTAGCCGTTGGGTTAGTCCCACTAGTGCGCATTTCTTTTATTTTGCCGCTAGCCGTTGGGTCAGTCCCACTAGTGTGCCTTTCATTTGCACTGCCACTAGCCGTTGGGTCAGTCCCACTAGTGTACATTTTTATCGCCGCTGAACATGGGTTAGTCCCACCAGTGAGCATTTCATTTCTATTGCCGCTAAACATGGGTCAGTCCCACTAGCGTGCATTTCAGCTCTATTGCCACTAAACATGGGTTAGTCCCACTAGTGTGCATTCCCATGATTTAAGTTTTATTCGGGACAGTCCCATGATTTTAATTTTATTCGGGTCAGTCCCATGATTTAATTTTATTCGGGTCAGTCCCGTTTTAAATTCCTGTTCGGGTCAGTGCCGTTTTAAATTTCCTGTTCGGGTCAGTCCCGTTTTAAATTTCTTGTTCGGGTCAATCCCGTTTTAAATTTCTTGTTCGGGTCAATCCCGTTTTAAATTTACTGTTCGGGTCAGTCCCGTTTTAAATTTCCTGTTCGGGTCAGTCCCGTTTTAAATTCCTGTTCGGGTCAATCCCGTTTTAAATTTCTTGTTCGGGTCAGTCCCGCTTCAAATTCCTGTTCGGGTCATTTCCGTTTTAAATTCCTGTTCGGGTCAGTCCCGTTTTAAATTCCTGTTCGGGTCAATCCCGTTTTAAATTTCTTGTTCGGGTCAGTCCCGCTTCAAATTCCTATTCGGGTCATTCCCGTTTTAAATTCCTGTTCGGGTCAGTCCCGTTTTAAATTCCTGTTCGGGTCAATCCCGTTTTAAATTTCTTGTTCGGGTCAGTCCCGTTTCAAATTCCTGTTCGGGTCATTCCCGTTTTAAATTCATGTTCGGGTCAGTCCCGTCTTAAATTCCTGTCCGTCGGAACCATTTTGTGGTCGAATAACACAGGTAAGTACTTGGTGTCTACTTCTTTGTCTCCAGTTTTTTCAAAACTCAGACAAAGAGGGGTAAACTGTAGACACCAAATTTTTACTCGTTTTTGTTATCTTAGACATTTTTTTTAAGCATTTTGGACATCAAATCTTTTAATTTCGTTTTATTTGTTAATTTTATTCATTTTTGCGTATTTGTCTATTAATTTTAAGATTTTCTGAAAAAAAAAGAGAATTGCTCACAAAAAATATTCTTTAAATTTTTAGATTCAAATTAGGAAGGTTTGTTGTTATTTTGTTAAAAAAAAGGGGGGGGGGGGGGAAACCCGATAGCGGGTTTTGGGCTAACTAAGAGGTTCTGAAGAGTGAAAAAAAAGAAAAAAGCGAGCTCACGGACCATGAGAAGCATCGTATCAAAACCCTTCCTCATGTTTTTCTGCAAAAACGTAGATAAAATTTTCCAGCTCCTTAGCCACGGATTTCCTTCATTTTCTCCTTATTGTTTTTCTCCACCGTTTGATCATTTCTTTCGTCCCACCTGGTCTTCATCCGCAATCAAGGACGATCAATAAGAATCAATCGGATGGCCACGACAAAGAGAGTGGAATGAAGTTTGGCAAATGGTCAGGTCGTTTTGTACTTTGGTACCCCAAAATCTCGAAGGACGTCCCCTTTTCCCTTGTTTCACGTTCTTGCTTTTAGATACATTGAGTCATTCTCTGGTCACTAGTATGAGGAACCACAGGTTGCCGCAATAAGTTTGAAGCAATCGACTTGATGCAGCAGCTTTTCTTTTCTTTTTGAATACTGAAGTTGGTAGTTGGTTTGATACCCTCGTTGTTGTTTGCTGTTTTTTTGTGATAACATGAGCAATGTTTGTTTCAAGCTGTCCCTTGCGTGTTAATACTATATCTTCATGGTGAGTTCAAGTTTTGATTCAAGGTTGGGTTGCTTTCTTGCATGTTGTAGCTTAACGTTCTCAAAGGTTTTTTGCTGCATTAAGATATTTGTGTGTAGATGTCGGATTGCTGTAACTTTGTTGCCGTGAGAATGAGTGATGTTACAGGGGTCGTTTTTCAAACGAAGCTGTGGTTCCTTTCGGTTTCATGATATGTCGATTGCCATCATCAATACTGAAATTCTGTTTTGCTCCTTTGCTGTTTTTGTGCCTAGTGCCGTTTTTTTTTCTCATGTTCCTCTTGTTGTGAACAAATCCTCTTGAGTTTGCAAGGTAAGTTCATGCACAACTTGACTATCACAAATTCAGAATTTAGTTGAAAGTTGTGGGAAGGCTTTCTGGTTTGTTGCAGCAATAAACATAGACCATAAACATGGGTTGTGTATTGTGTCTTGAATTAAAAGTTGATGTTTTTCTGGGACGTGTTCCATTAGTTGTCAAATGCCGCATGTTGCAGAATGGAGGAAAACAAGAAATGCAGAAATCTTCTTCGTATGCATGCATGCAAACCTTCATACAAATTGCACTTGGCCCCCCCCAAGTCTCCTTTTGTTCCACTATGACCCAACCAATTGAATGATTTTCTGAATTTGGTCCTTGAGCCTATGGAATGGCTATTGAAATGAGATGATTTTGTGGATGACTTTGGGATTGATTGAGGAAAAGAATGAAGCCATAAATGGCTGGAAAACAGGTAAATACGAAGGACGTGCTGCCCAAATTTACGCTAGAGAACTAGGTCGATATACTTGCGACTTGAGTAAGGCTTGAGAGCGAATACCACATGAACCATCTAGGGTATTTACGTCTTCTTTTATCCAGGTATATAAGTTAGAATTCGGCCGAAACTTGTACCCTTGAAAAAATGAAATTTACGACTACTAGAAATACGTTTTCTTTGCCACTTCGACTCAAATAGCGATTTTAAAAGTTTTACAAGTAAGCATAAGTTTTACAAATATTTTGCTTATGTCCTTTGGTTTAAATGTACTCTTTTCAGTACCAAAATCATATTTATACTTTATACTAGTACGTATTCGAATTTTCTTTGAATCACTTACATCTTTGATGGTTGAAGCATAATGTATTCTTTTGATTATATTAGGGTTCCTTGGTGATTGAGAGTGTTATTTGGAAGGATATTTTGGACATTATTTTGCATAAATAGGTGAGTGTTCCTTGTTTGTTATATTTTCATTGACTATGTGGCTTGTTCTTGATTATATGACTTGTTATGAACGAATGACAACATGTTAAACGTTTTCAATGATTGCTTAAAATGAACACTCAATCATTGACTAATCGGTATACTTGAGTATTACCACCAATATTTATTGAGGATTTTGGGCCCAGTAAGGGGTGTGAATGGTGGACGGAGAGTAGTGTAAGTGGTGCTCTACTGGATTGGTTACTTACTTGAAGGTTGACGGAGTGTCAACTATTACTTGATCAAGCTCTGGTGATGCAATGGGAATTTGGCTCCTGAGAGCCATCCGCATCCTTATACTTTGGAGTGATTATTGTTTATTGGATTATTGTTTCTTTTCAAAACTTTTACACTCACTCATTTTGAGATTGCTCCTTGATTGAAGTGTTATTGCTCACTTTTATGAACTATTCATGCTCATTACTTTGCTACGTGATACCTGCATTTTAAATAAGGGTTAACTTGCTATTTGGAATTTCACTGGGCTTTTAGCTCATTCCACGTCATTTGTTTTCCTTACAGGGGGTACGAGCGAGGCGTGAGACGTACAGGCTAGCGTAGTCTAGTTATTTTGACTTTTGAAATTATACTCACGCTAGTACCCGACTAGGGTTGATTGTACTCGTATGGTAAACACTTTGAAGTATTTTGGTGTGTAGAAGCTTTGTATCTGGGTTTGAGCATTAAAGTATATATATATTAAGTTGAAATGGGTGTGTTATTTATTTTCTAAGGATGTGCGTTATTTTTTCTTGAGTTATTAGTGAGTGAGTGAGTCCTGGCGAGAGTTGGGTAGGCGGTCCGCTAAACCCTAGGGTACGCCCAGGGGGAGGTGGGGCCATCACATGGTGTCATTTTATTTCACTATATGCATTAGGACCAAATACCTTTTTAATTGTGTTTGACACCTTATGTGAAAGTTTAAGGGTGCTAATTAGACATTTGTAATACTTGGAGTGAAGAAACATGATTTGTCAAAGTTTAAAGGAAGAATGGCCAAGATTGAGATAAGTGGCAATGCCCTAATCATTCAACTCATTTGACCAGGGAAATTAGAAGAATTTAAACCTTGTTGGCTCCATTTTTTCTCCTCCTATGGCCGAACCTCTTGAGCTTCCAAAAGAGAAGAAAAAACTTCATTTTCTTGCTTGAAAACCCTAGCTTGAACTTTGAGCAAAAACCAAAAGAGAAGCAACCCAAGTTAGTCGAGTGAACTATCTTCAAGGCTTGTATGTGATTCAAGATTGGAGCTCTTGTTTGGTGGACTTTTGGGTGATTCAAGCTTCACTTAAGAAAGGTGAATGATCCTTAAATCTTAGCTTTATTGTGTTATATCAAGTGTTTGAGGTTTTGATGACAAACTAGAAGTTGAGTTAATGTTATTTGTGATTAAACTCCTTGAGCTAAACAAGTGGAAGTAGGGTTGGTTGTATGGCATGCCATGTGTTTGATTCTTTGTCCAAGCTTTGTTTATGGTTTTCCTTGATGTATTAACATGTTATGGACCCTCTTAAAGTTAGAGATAACTCTTGGAATATTGTTTAAGTTAACAATAATGAAAGGATGGAGGTTCGAGTTGAATGTGAACTTGGGGACTGTTTTCTTTCTCTTTGCTATCCAGCCATGGAGTCGAGGTTTTTCCGTGATCTTTGTGACTTATTGAATCTTAATTAAGCTTAAGAAAACTTGGTTAAACATTGGTCTGAACTTATGTGTGGGTTGAGGTGAATTGGAGCAAGTAAAGTAGTTGTTTTGGACAAGATAGTGGACTGTTTTGGTTCTTCCTTGTTGGCTGGACTGTCTTGGTTCATTTTGTGAGGTCCCGAAAATTTTCTTATTTTCTAGGGATTTATTTTATTTCTTTGTATACCTTCTCTATATTTTTCTTCATTATATTAAATTTCTGGGGATTTCTATGAGGAAATATCATTTTTAAATTATTTTTCCAAAATAAGGTATTTTCTGTGGTAATGAATATGTACAGTGGATGTGGGACCCACTAGTGCGACAAGTGCGGGAAATGTGGATAGTTCGGGGAATTTTACATAAAGAGATTAATTTACCAGGTGTTATGAGCTAATTGGAGGTTAGCTAGGTTTATTAGTAAGTGGAAATAAGAGAGATGAGATAAACATAAAAGGTGCTATGTGGCGCGTTTTGATTGGAGGGTGGACTTAGACTAATTTCTTTCACCTTTACTAAACATGAATTTTGACCAATTTCATCTTCATTTTTCTTCCTCTTGGCCGAGCAACATGGAGAGAAAAGAGAGAAATTTCCTCATCTTTTGCCTTCTAATCTCTTGCTCTATCTCTTGATCTAACCATTTAAACTTCAAATTTCTCCATAAAAACCTATTGCTGGGTAGGATTGAAGAAGGTGGTGGAGGGGTTTTAGGAGTGGAGGTGCTAGGTTTCTATCTTTCTTGAGTTATAAAGGTAAGTTGCTAAGAAATTTCCTTTTGTTCTTAATAAGGATATATTAGTGGGTTCTAGTAGCTTAACATGTTAATTTGTGGAAGACTTCATGGGTTTAAGTAGTGTTTGTTAAATTTCTGATTTAATGGAGATTTTTCTGATTTTATATGATGATTATGGTTTAATCATGGTATGATAGCCTAATATGGTGTAAAATGGAGCTTGCATATGTTAGTTACGATTGTTTGCGAAAAATTTCAGTTTTGTGCGGAATTTCAGCTTTAGGGTTCCGATCTGTCCTGTTCTGTCTGGTTTTATTTGAGCATGTTAGAGGCCGAATCAGGCTTAGGTTAAAACATAAAATTTGTATCAAATGGTGTTAATTAGCTGCCTACAAAATTTCAGCTCGATCTGAGCACTGTAACGTGTGAAATGACTGAAATACCCTTGACTGCCCATGAGCCCTGTTTCACGGACAGATTTCTGTCTTCTTGGGGATTTCCATTTTTGACTATGAAAATGCATGATTTGGCTTTGGAGGTCTTCATAAGAAATATAGGTATATGTTTTGGCTTCGAAACGCCATAAGATTCATTTCAATCCGATAAGTGTAGCTTCAGTTGTGCTTATTGTGCCGAAAGGTGTATATTATAGTCTATGATGGGTATGTGGTTGATTTGAGATGAATTGGTGTTGCTTGTACGAATGGAAAAGTAAGGAAATGTAGCGGAGATGCTGTCCAACTTTTTAGTCTATGTGATTTCTTGGTATATTATACTAGTAGTTTATTGTAGTGGTTTGACTTGTGTTCGAGTCTCAATTGTGCTTTTCTTGTTTAATTATAGGTCGTGCCGGTGATCCGGGGCCTGCGTCTGAAGCAAACTTGTAAACTTGCTTGTTTGATTCGGTGAGTGTACCGTTATATGGTTTAATGCTTAAATGATTGCAATATGTGACTATGTGAGTTTGGTTGGGTTGAACGAGACGAGAGTGTACTTTATCACTCCCGTTCTCTTATCTGTATGATTGGTACTGCTTAACTGTAAATTTGTAACTGTGCATGATTGGATGTGATGTGGGGCTATGCCGCACAACTTAACTGTGATATCTGAGCTCACGAACCATCGGTTGTTATTTGAGTTGAGCCGACAAGGGCTTGGGCGGATCGATAACAAACCCTGGGTTCACTGTTAGTCAAGTGGAGTGTTATCTCCTCGACCCTGTGGTATACTCGAGTATTACCTTCCTTATTCTTGTGAGGTGTTCGGGCCCGGTAAGGGGAATGTTCGGTGGAAGGAATGTGGCGTAAAGTGGAATCTACGGTCTTGTTTCTTTCTTCGAATGTTGACGGAGGGTCAACCAGTTTGAGATCAAGTACAGCAAGTGGAAAGTGGCTCTTGAGAGCCATCCGTATCCTTTTAACCTTGGTTATTCTGCTGAAATTTCTTATGTGTTTCTCGAATAGCATGCTTATCTTGGCGTGTCTTATCTGTACCTCATGAGCGCAAGCTCACCCTCGTTATTTTGTTTTCCTTACAGGAACCACTTTTGAAATCATATTTTGAGAAGCGAGTTGAGCTAAATAGTTATTCTTTTGTTCCTTGTATAGCTCCTCGATAGTTGGAAATCAAAATGTATAACTTTAATGCTTCTTTGAACATGTAAACTTTTCCACTTGTGTATAAATATATCAAAGTATTTTCGTACAAATGTGAACTACTCTTCTCTAGTAATGTATATACATATGATGTTGGATAACATACAGGGTCTTGGTTGTGATCCGGTTGGATTCGATTGAACGAGGAAGAAGAAGTTGTGAAAATTTTATTTTGGTTTTCGATTTTCGTTTTCTAGTAGTTGTAGCGCTCGGGTACTGTATGATGATTCTGAACCAGTACTACATGTGCGATTAGCTCCGTAGTCCTGGCGAGAGCTAGGCAGGCAGTCAGCTAATCCCTTTGGTTCGCCTTAAGGGAAAGTGGGATGTCACAGTTGGTATCAGAGCCTAGGTTAGAAGTGACTTAGACAAGTTAGAAGTTTGCTTTTTGGAATCTGTGGGGATTGTGTTAAGGCACCGTTAAGTGTGATTACATTGTCTAAGATATGAACCTTCGCTATCTTTGTAGGTTATGGCTGGAGCAAATGGAGAGGGCGGGGGTGAGCCACCTCGGAGGCGCCCACGAGTCATTGATTACCAGGAGAGGCCGGGAGGTCTGATCCGACTCTGGTATACTGCTAGTCGGACCCGTCGCTGTAGGCGTTGCCAGAGTTACTCTTATGCGGACCACGTGGTCGTGGCGGTACTAGATGAACGAAGGAGGCTTAGACGTGCCGCCGCCAGGGATCATACCGAGATACTCAGGCTGAGAGGCATCATGAGGATGCAAGCGGATAGGATTGGAGAGCTTCAGGGGGACATGGCCATGGAGCAAGAGCGAACGAACGCTCTGAGGGAGCAGTTACAGGTGGTTAACAACCGCCTCACAAATGTGGTCCAGGAAGTTAGAGACCGTTCTGGCGGTATTATTAACGAGTGTGAGGCGTTAATCCAAGGAGTGATTGGCGCCAATGCGCAAGCGGAGGCTTCTGAGGATGGAACTTCTGGAGGGGGAAGTACCCCTAGTTCTAGCCAGGTGAGAGAGTCCGTGGGCTCAGTAGGGAACTAGGCTAGAAATCTTTTGAACTAACTTTTGATCCCTGTAGACACCAAATTTTTACTCGTTTTTGTTATCTTATACATTTTTTTTAAGCATTTTGGACATCAAATCTTTTAATTTAGTTTTATTTGTTAATTTTATTCATTTTTACGTATTTGTCTATTAATTTTAAGATTTTTTGAAAAAAAAAGAATTGCTCACAAAAAATATTCTTTAAATTTTTAGATTCAAATTAGGAAGGTTTATTGTTATTTTGTTAAAAAAAAAAGGGGGGGGGGGAAACCCGATAGCGGGTTTTGGGCTGATTAAGAGGTTCTGAAGAGTGAAAAAAAAAAAGAAAAAAGCGAGCTCACGGACCATGAGAAGCATCGTATCAAAACCCTTCCTCATGTTTTTCTGCAAAAACGCAGATAAAATTTTCCAGCTCCTTAGCCACGGATTTCCTTCATTTTCTCCTTATTGTTTTTCTCCACCGTTTGATCATTTCTTTCATCCCACCTGGTCTTCATCCGCAATCAAGGACGATCAATAAGAATCAATCGGATGGCCACGACAAAGAGAGTGGAATGAAGTTTATGAGGGCCCTTGATATCAGGGTTTTGAGGGTCGGCTATCTGATATAAAAAGAAAGGGACAACAGCTGGGAGCAAGGGGGAGCATTTTAGTGACGGCTGAAAATCTGAAAAGAGAGAAGAACATTGGCGGCTGTGAGTAGGGAGAAAAGAAAAAACAGAGAGCTGGGGTTGGACGGCTGAGTGAAAGAAAGGCTGAGGGAGAGATCGAGTGAGAGGAAGACCGAGAGCAAAAGAGAGGTTACGGGCTGAGACAAATAGAACCAGAGAGAAACAGAAAAGTAAAATCAGGAGGGCTTGGTGAAATCTGGGAAAAGAACTGCAAGAAACCTACGGAAAAGGAAGGGCTTCGGGTAGAGGAACTAAGGAAAGTTACGGGCTTTGGAGAAACTAAGCAAGAAACTGAGCTGACTCCACCACCATCACCTGTGGCTGTTCTCCGAGTGAAGCCACTGCTCGACGGAACCCGCAAGCTCACTGTAAGATTTCTTCTAGCATTTTTCCTGTAGATAATTTCTGTTTA
Source organism: Coffea arabica (assembly GCF_036785885.1). Lineage (NCBI taxonomy): Eukaryota > Viridiplantae > Streptophyta > Magnoliopsida > Gentianales > Rubiaceae > Coffea > Coffea arabica. The sequence continues at coordinate 31,712,169 of NC_092328.1, forward strand.
ATAAATTATGACGCCGTGAGAATTGTGGGTTTGTTTGGTGCTTATGTGCTGCTGTTGGTTTGAGTTTGTGAATATGGGCGAGAATTGAAGGGTTGTTCTTGCGTTGGTTCATGGTATACTGCCCAAAGATACTGCCTTTCTACATTAGATTCTCTCGGTCATGTGTTTGGGCAGTGATTCACGAGGGTTGTGTGGAGTCCAATGAATGTCAAGTCATGGTTTACTTGCTGCAATTCTGTCCATTGTGACATGGGGTAGGTTGCATGAGATATCTGGGCTGTCAAAGTTTTTCCATTTCAGATTTGCATGCTCGATGATCGTTGTTTGGGTGACTTGTAGTTTAGTTTAATTGTTTGGAACAAGTCTGGTGAAGCCCTGTGTATGCGAGAGGAGTTAGGACTAGTTTTGATTGTTTACTTGAAGCCCTTTTACTTGCATTTCCATTGCCATAGCTGTGTTTTTAACCTTCTTGATGGAAGTCCTGCACATAAGTCATTGGTTTCCTTTCATGTGCATTTTCCGATTCACACTTGTGTTTCTTTTCTGAAATTTGGGTTGAAGTTTGGCAAATGGTCAGGTCGTTTTGTACTTTGGTACCCCAAAATCTCGAAGGACGTCCCCTTTTCCCTTGTTTCACGTTCTTGCTTTTAGATACATTGAGTCATTCTCTGGTCACTAGTATGAGGAACCACAGGTTGCCGCAATAAGTTTGAAGCAATCGACTTGATGCAGCAGCTTTTCTTTTCTTTTTGAATACTGAAGTTGGTAGTTGGTTTGATACCCTCGTTGTTGTTTGCTGTTTTTTTGTGATAACATGAGCAATGTTTGTTTCAAGCTGTCCCTTGCGTGTTAATACTATATCTTCATGGTGAGTTCAAGTTTTGATTCAAGGTTGGGTTGCTTTCTTGCATGTTGTAGCTTAACGTTCTCAAAGGTTTTTTGCTGCATTAAGATATTTGTGTGTAGATGTCGGATTGCTGTAACTTTGTTGCCGTGAGAATGAGTGATGTTACAGGGGTCGTTTTTCAAACGAAGCTGTGGTTCCTTTCGGTTTCATGATATGTCGATTGCCATCATCAATACTGAAATTCTGTTTTGCTCCTTTGCTGTTTTTGTGCCTAGTGCCGTTTTTTTTTCTCATGTTCCTCTTGTTGTGAACAAATCCTCTTGAGTTTGCAAGGTAAGTTCATGCACAACTTGACTATCACAAATTCAGAATTTAGTTGAAAGTTGTGGGAAGGCTTTCTGGTTTGTTGCAGCAATAAACATAGACCATAAACATGGGTTGTGTATTGTGTCTTGAATTAAAAGTTGATGTTTTTCTGGGACGTGTTCCATTAGTTGTCAAATGCCGCATGTTGCAGAATGGAGGAAAACAAGAAATGCAGAAATCTTCTTCGTATGCATGCATGCAAACCTTCATACAAATTGCACTTGGCCCCCCCCAAGTCTCCTTTTGTTCCACTATGACCCAACCAATTGAATGATTTTCTGAATTTGGTCCTTGGTAGCTTTTAATTTTACAACTTCATTGCTTGTTGCTTCAATTAATTACCATGCCTTGTTTAGATTGCACTAATGCATGAGTTTAAGAACTTTGCGTCCAAGTGAGCTTGCGTTTACCTATTCTCTTCAATTTTCCCAAATAAATTGGTACCTTGACTTTTTCTTTTATTTTGGAGGATAAATAAGTGATTTCACTCCATTTAGGGCATCAACTCAAGGGAGGTATAACTTCTTTTATCTTTTTTGTCTCACCCCTATGTGATCCAACGTGCTAAGTGAGAATTGCATGACTACTTTGCTTTCCTTGCCTTTCCTTAATTCCCTTCATTTATTTCATTTACTTTTTGCTTTTATTAAGTTATTCTTTTATGGGGTATGTGTACACCTCTTGGCTTGTAATAGATAGGGCTTGGAGAGCATTTTTATTCCCTTTTCCTCTTCCCCATTTGTTTTAGTTAGCAAATGTAATAGGTTCATTATCTTGATTGCTTGTTTTTGTTGCTACGTGCTAATTTGCTTTATTAGGCTTTTGCATTTAGTCGAGCATGCTAAGTGTTATGTGCTACGTGTTTATAGGTGATTGGCATGTCTACTTGCTTTCTATAGTCATAGAGGAATGTGATGGATGTGTGGCGTCACCGTGGCTAGTCCAATGCTGGTCATGGTCTTTCCCCTCGAGATCTCGCAAGTCCAATGCTTGTGAGAGAATTTTAGAAAAGGGCTAGTCTAATGCTCGACCCAATAGGCCGTCCCCTCTCGTTAGCACATACTTGCATGTTTCACTACATTTCATACATTTTTCTTAGTTTTCTAGCATTTGGCATGCTCCTCCAATCCTTTCCCCTTCATCTTAGGTTTTTGCATCCTCATGCTAGTTATAGGGTACATTTGCTTGAGAGTCCCCTTTAGGTAAGGGAAACGAGCGAGTGTGGCTACAAAATAGCCTTAGCACGCTAGTTCTTCCTTCTAATCAAAGGGAAAATTAAAATCATGAAGATAGAAGTCATTCCCGTACCCGACTTGATGCATTCCTCTAGGATCACGCACCTCCATTTTACCATATCATTTTTTCATCTACATTTTCTCACTACTTATATATTTTTTTTTTAGGCTTTGCCTTTGCCTTCTCCCTTATCAAATGTGACCCCCGATCCCTTCTTTGGTTACGTAGACCTAAGAGTTCTTTAAAAAGGGTTTGTTTACTTTTCTTTCCAAAAAATCACTTTTTGGGTGACTTGGTACACCCTAACTCTATACCAAGTGGCGACTTCATTTTCCATTCAAAAACCCTTTTTGAATTTTGTTTGGCCAAACCGTCGCATTTCACAATCCCACGGCCTTTTATTTTCATTTTCACACATGTTCACATACATATCCCACACACTACTTTCACATACTCAAAAAGTGGGGCGCGACAATCCCATGAGGGGAATAGCTACGAAAAGCTCTTAGTTAGCTGTTTTTGGCCTAGCTTTGTATATTGTCTTTTTGGAGGACCCCTTTTATTTCGTGGGATTACTTTTGTATGAACTTGACTGACTGCTTCTGTATGACTGTTTGAAACAGTTACGTGTTCTATGTATAAATGTTTTATGTGTATACATGTCTTGTGTGGTGTTATTTTGGTTATTTGTTCATGTTTATATGCTTATGCCCATATGCCTCTTTAACTTTTATGTGTGCCTCGACCCTAAATTGACTTAAACCCGTAGAGGGCACTCGTAGGGGACGAGGCCGTGGACGCAGGAGTAGATAACCTACATCTGAAAAGGGTACTGGGAAAATCTCGTCCGGACCAAAGCTTGAACCTAAGGTTGATCCCAATGTTCAAATAGCTGCCGCTATGCAGCAAATGACTGACTTGCTGGCCCACGTGGTGCAACAACAGGGCCACAACCCTAACTCACCTATCGGGAATCTTGAAAACCCTGGGAATCGTATATAGAGCGAGGATCGAGCTCTCGAAAGGTTTCAAAAAATTTTCCCACCAAAATTTTTAGGAAGGCCCGATCCAGACGTGAAAAAACTAGGTCAAAAATGCAAGATACTACACCAGAACCGCAAAAACAGGTTCACAAATCGCATTCTGGTGCAAACATCATAAATCAGGCTACATAAGTCCAAATCCAGTAATTCCAAAGCCATCCGAAAGATAAGATACGAGGCCAAATTTCATCAGAAGACCTCAACAACCAATTCTGAAGCATTCCCAACCAAATAACCAATTACAGACGCAACTATCAAATTCGGGTAAAACCAGGGTAACAAGGGTAATTCTGTCTTTTCTCAAGTTACGCAACTCTGATTGACCTGAATTTTGCAGGAATCTCTAAAATATCATTATATACAACTTTCATGTTTTAACCCAAGGCCAATTCGGCTTCTAACTATGCACTACAGTGCCAGGCAGAATGTAAATCAAAGAAACCCTAACTTTCCAATTTTCTTTCCAAAACAGAAATTGCTTGCAATTAACCATTTTTTCCACCTTCTAGCTTCCTTAACTATCATCTCCAATCATCATACATGACCACTTAATCATATTCATATGAAAACAGAAAATTCATACATAAATATAAAACTTCACCAATTTCTACCAAAATCAAGAAATCTTCCACCAAATCGCATCTTTAACCAACACAAGTCATTAATTTGACATTATCAAGACTAAAGAAAGAATTTCCTAGTTACTCACCTTGCAATCTCAAGAAATTAACCAACTTAGCACCAATTTCTTCCAAACAACTTCACCAACAACCTTACTACTACTAAGCTAAGGATTTTTATGGAGGAAATTCAAGTTTAATCGGTTGGCTTGAAAGATTGAGCAAGTTTAGAGGCAAGAAAGTTGAGAGCTTTCTTTTCTTTTCTTCCCAGCAAGAAAGTTGGCGAAGGAGCTTCACAATAAGAAGAATTTTGGGTTAATTTTGGTTTAAATGGTAAAGGCATGAATAGTGGTCAAAAGGTCAAAAGGTAAGAATAAATCTTCAAATGACACTTGTCACTCCATTAATTGCATCCCTAACCTTTTGTCTCTCTCACACCAATCCACATGGTAGCCTCTAAATATCTCATAACACCCGGTAAATTTAAACCCAGTATCCAAAACTTAACCTAGTTGGCCGAATTTTTCCGAACTTTCCGCACTAGCGGGTCCCACGTCCGATATACGCTCTTAATTTCTCAAAAACTATTCGATACTAGAAAAATCATCTAAAAACTATATCTGCTCCTTAAAAGTATCTAGAAATTTTCATAATCAAGAAAATACAGAAAACATGCCATTAAAGATAGAGCGAATTGCGCGAAATGTCACTAAACTATTTCAAAGTGCCGGTTCTGGTCACTAAACTTTTTTCTTAGCGCGAAATGTCACTGAACTAGTAAATCTATACCGTTTTGGTCACTCCGTCTATTTGTGCCGTTAGGAGAGACGGAAATCAACTTTTTGAGGGGTAATTTCGTCTACACAATAGTTAAAAAATTTATGCCCTCATTCTTCTTCACCCACAACCATCCATCACCTACATTGCCACCCACCGCCATCACCTCCACCTCCACTCTCCTTCCTTTCCCTTTTTCTTTCTTCTTCCTCCTCCTCCCTCTTTCACCATTTGTAACAAAGAACACCCTTTATCATTACTTACCTTTCCCAACCGTAAATAAAGGATGAGATGGAAAGCCAATCTTCATGGTGGGGACCTTGGCATAATCTGGAAAATGACTGCCTGGGCACTTCCATACGAGTAAACTGTGCTTCCACTAACAAAGGTCTCCTTCTCGTCTTTCCCGTGTTGACCAATGCAATAAATAAGTTCAGTTAGCATTTCACCTAACAGATTCAGGATTGACACAATTGCTGTAGAAGGTACTCCATATTCTAACAGATGCATATTTCATGTTCAAAGTTGAACTTTCCATTAGACTCTTGTGATTTTGTGCCCAAATCTGAGATGGGTTTACCAACTATTTTGGAATCTCTGATTTGTTGGATAGGTTGAAACTTCTCTGAGATGGAGATTTTCTCATTGCCTAATCTTTGAAATCTTGAGGAAAAAAACCAACTCTTGAACCCTCATTCTTCAAAATTAGTAAGATGTTTGCACCAGCTTCCTTGAAGAGAGACCTTGCACCCTCATTCTTCAAGATCTGAGCAAATGCATCTAGGGAGCTTTTGTACTTCCGCATAGAAGCAGATTCCAAAGTTAAACTTCAAACCCACCATGTTAAACCCTTAAATAAGAAAAAGGGTTTTCTTCTTTTCTGCATAATGGGATAAAAATTATTTCCCAAGAAGCAATTAGGTTGAATAAGTTCTGGTGTATGACAAAAGGGAAAATAAAGACAAGAGGAAGGCAATCCCCTTCTCAAACGTTAAAAAGGGGAAAAAAAGGAAATGGGTCACAGTCGGTGGTGGGGATGAGAGGGACGGGGAGGATGATGTTTGGATTTGGGTTTGAGTTTGTGTTCGGGCTTGGGAGGTGTAGCCCCCTTAGCAGGTGGATAGGCTTTAGTATTAGCAGGCGTGTGCTGCGACTTCTCATCGTGCTTAGCTGCTGGGACTACCCCAGTTACGTCCAAGGGGAAATCATGGACATTGTGGTGGTGCTGAGGGTGGAAATGATTTTGTGGAAATGGGTCTTCGTCGGAAGCTGAACGCGGAGCCAATTTGGAAAATCCAGGCTCAAAGGAACCATTGATTATGTAAAAGCTTCAAGGAAAAGGCTGTGCAGACAAATTTGCCCCTCAAAAAGTTGATTTCCATCTCTTCTAACGGCACAAATAGACGGAGTGACCAAAACGGTATAGATTTACTAGTTCAGTGACATTTCGCGCTAATAAAAAAGTTTAGTGACCAGAACCGGCACTTTGAAATAGTTTAGTGACATTTCGCGCAATTCGCTCTTAAAGATAATAAAACCTAGAAAATGGAACAGTTACGGGTTCTCACACTCATTCTTTCGGGGCGTCGTAATCTCCCCTCCTTAAAAGAATGTCGTCCTCGACATTCCATCTTGTATCAATCAAGTCAAGACATCCCGCAAGAATCACTGATATTTCAACCCAAACCCACAGTCCGACATCCTAAACTTCAAGCCTAGGATACACTACAGAGATCTGAAACCTAAGCTCTGATACCAACTGTGACAGCCCCACCTCACCCTAGGGCGTACCAAAGGGTTCGGCGGGCCGCCTGTCCAGCTCTCGCCGGGACTCAATCACTTACTACAATCCTCAAATAGATTACAATATATATCTCAAATATTACATCAAATTCTCCAATAAATACAAGTCATAAGCGAAGCGGAAACTATTCCCCAAATTATACATAAAATGATTCGAAATCCAAACTGTACAAGATATAAGCCATCCAGTCACGTGAATAAGTACTACAAGCCTTCCTTCGCCACGAGCCCTGTGGAGGGGAATACAAGATTTTTGGCGTGAGTTAGAAGCTCAGTGAGTAACCAGTAAAAGCAGTCATCCAATATATTTCACAGTAACATATTTCAATGATGTCATGATTCCGAGATCAAATGTACATATTTTGCTCTCGTGAGCCAGTGAAATCATTGCACTTACACACCCAACGCCCAAAAGATCCAGTAACAGTAAACAGTAAGAGGGAGCCCCTTTTTGAGCTCCGGAGCCATTTGCTCCAAATGAACAGAGGTGGAGACGTTGGTGTCCAGCACAAGACTCCCCAAGAACTCATTGAAGCCAAAATCATATCATGAATTCACATGCAAGCACGCATGAGATGCAGTCGAGTAAATAATGCAAGAAACATTTCACGAGAAGTTTTAACAATAGTTTGGGGTTACTCACCTCCACGGCTCAGGAATCATCCATCATATAACATTACCTTGTCCGAATCCAAGCCCTTCAACTCAAACTCAAAGCCATCAAATGCTTTCAAAGATCGGACAGCATTTCCCCTACATTTGCTTACTTTTCCAGCCGTCATGGCTACATTATTTTCCTCAGCCAGTCCCAAAGTCATATGAAATATAACTTCATCACAACAGCCTTTCAATAGGCTCAAAGTCATTCAAATACAAGATTTAGCTAGGAAAATGACCGGAAATAAAGTTAAGCTCTAACTCGGAAAACAGTTTTTGACGTCAGTTTGCGGTTTTTGCACCAAAGGCACTATGATTATCGGATGAAGGTGAAAGATACACCGTTTCGAAGCTAAGAGATAGAGCTACAATGTTGAAGAAGGAAACTCTGTCCAATTTCGAGTGTAACCAGGTCAAAAATGCAAGATACAACACCAGAACCGCAAAAACAGGTTCACAAATCGCATTCTGGTGCAAACATCATAAATCAGGCTACCTAAGTCCAAATCCAGTAATTCCAAAGCCATCCGAAAGCTAAGATACAAGGACATATTTCATCAGAATACCTCAACAACCAATTCTGAATCATTTCCAACCAAATAACCAATTACAGACGCAACTATCAAATTCAGGTAAAACCAGGGCAGCAAGGGTAATTCTGTCTTTTCTCAAGCTACACTACTCCGATTGACCTGAAATTTTGTAGGAATATCTACAATATCATTATCTACAACTTTCATGTTTTAACCCAAGGCCAATTCGGCTTCTAACTATGATCTACAGTGCCAGGCAGAATGTAAATCAAAGAAACCCTAACTTTCCAATTTTCTTTCCAAAACAGAAATTGCTTGCAATTAACCATTTTTTCCACCTTCTAGCTTCCTTAACTATCATCTCCAATCATCATACATGACCACATAATCATATTCATATGAAAACAGAAAATTCATACATAAATATAAAACTTCACCAATTTCTACCAAAATCAAGAAATCTTCCACCAAATCGCATCTTTAACCAACACAAGTCATTAATTTGACATTATCAAGACTAAAGAAAGAATTTCCTAGTTACTCACCTTGCAATCTCAAGAAAGCAAGCAACTTAGCACCAATTTCTTCCAAACAACTTCACCATCAACCTTACTACTACTAAGCTAAGGATTTTTATGGAGGAAATTCAAGTTTAATCAGTTGGCTTGAAAGATTGAGCAAGTTTAGAGGCAAGAAAGTTGAGAGCTTTCTTTTCTTTTCTTCCCAGCAAGAAAGTTGGCGAAGGAGCTTCAAAATAAGAAGAATTTTGGGTTAATTTTGGTTTAAATGGTAAAGGCATGAATAGTGGTCAAAAGGTCAAAAGGTAAGAATAAATGTTCAAATGACACTTGTCACTCCATTAATTGCATACCTAACCTTTTGTCTCTCTCACACCAATCCACATGGTAACCTCTAAATATCTCATAACACCCGGTAAATTTAAACCCAGTATCCAAAACTTAACCTAGTTGGCCGAATTTTTCCGAACTTTCCGGACTAGCGGGTCCCACGTCCGATATACGCTTTTAATTTCTCAAAAACTATTCGATACTAGAAAAATCATCTAAAAACTATATCTGCTCCTTAAAAGTATCTAGAAATTTTCCTAATCAAGAAAATGCAGAAAACATGCCATTAAAGATAATAAAACCTAGAAAATGGAACAGTTACGGGTTCTCACACTCATTCTTTCGGGGCGTCGCAATCTCCCCTCCTTAAAAGAATGTCGTCCTCGACATTCCATCTTGTATCAATCAAGTCAAGACATCCCGCAAGAATCACTGATATTTCAACCCAAACCCACAGTCCGGCATCCTAAACTTCAAGCCTAGGATACACTACAGAGATCTGAAACCTAAGCTCTGATACCACCTGTGACAGCCCCACCTCACCCTAGGGCGTACCAAAGGGTTCGGCGGGCCGCCTGCCCAGCTCTCGCCGGGACTCAATCACTTACTACAATCCTCAAATAGATTACAATATATATCTCAAATATTACATCAAATTCTCCAATAAATACAAGTCATAAGCGAAGCGGAAACTATTCCCCAAATTATACATAAAATGATTCGAAATCCAAACTGTACAAGATATAAGCCATCCAGTCACGTGAATAAGTACTACAAGCCTTCCTTCGCCACGAGCCCTGTGGAGGGGAATACAAGATTTTTGGGGTGAGTTAGAAGCTCAGTGAGTAACCAGTAAAAGCAGTCATCCAATATATTTCACAGTAACGTATTTCAATGATGTCATGATTCCGAGATCAAATGTACATATTTTGCTCTCGTGAGCCAGTGAAATCATTGCACTTACACACCCAACGCCCAAAAGATCCAGTAGCAGTAAACAGTAAGAGGGAGCCCCTTTTTGAGCTCCGGAGCCATTTGCTCCAAATGAACAGAGGTGGGGACGTTGGTGTCCAGTACAAGACTCCCCAAGAACTCATTGAAGCCAAAATCATATCATGAATTCACATGCAAGCACGCATGAGATGCAGCCGAGTAAATAATGCAAGAAACATTTCACGAGAAGTTTTAACAATAGTTTGGGGTTACTCACCTCCACGGCTCAGGAATCATCCATCATATAACATTACCTTGTCCGAATCCAAGCCCTTCAACTCAAACTCAAAGCCATCAAATGCTTTCAAAGATCGGACAGCATTTCCCCTACATTTGCTTACTTTTCCAGCCGTCATGGCTTCATTATTTTGCTCAGCCAGTCCCGAAGTCATATGAAATATAACTTCATCACAACAGCCTTTCAATAGGCTCAAAGTCATTCAAATACAAGATTTAGCTAGGAAAATGACCGGAAATGAAAGTTAAGCTCTAACTCGGAAAACAGTTTTTGACGTCAGTTTGAGGTTTTGGCACCAAAGGCACTATGATTATCGGATGAAGGTGAAAGATACACCGTTTCGAAGCTAAGAGATAGCGGTACAATGTTGAAGAAGGAAACTCTGTCCAATTTCGAGTGTAACCAGGTCAAATATGCAAGATACAACACCAGAACCGCAAAAACAGGTTCACAAATCGCGTGTTACCTAAGTCGAAATCCAGTAATTCCAAAGCCATATGAAAGCTAAGATACAAGGCCACATTTCATCAGAAGAGCTTAACAACCAATTCCGAAGCATTCCCAACCAAATAACCAATTACAGACGCAACTATCAAATTCGGGTAAAACCAGGGCAGCAAGGGTAATTCTGTCTTTTCTCAAGTTACGCTACTCTGATTGACCTGAAAATTTGTAGAAATCTCTAAAATATCATTATCTACAACTTTCATGTTTTAACCCAAGGCCAATTCAGCTTCTAACTATGAGCTACAGTGCCAGGCAGAATGTAAATCAAAGAAACCCTAACTTTCCAATTTTCTTTCCAAAACAGAAATTGCTTGCAATTAACCATTTTTTCCACCTTCTAGCTTCCTTAACTATCATCTCCAATCATCATACATGACCACATAATCATATTCATATGAAAACAGAAAATTCATACATAAATATAAAACTTCACCAATTTCTACCAAAATCAAGAAATCTTCCACCAAATCGCATCATTAACCAACACAAGTCATTAATTTGACATTATCAAGACTAAAGAAAGAATTTCCTAGTTACTCACCTTGCAATCTCAAGAAAGCAAGAAACTTAGCACCAATTTCTTCCAAACAACTTCACCAACAACCTTACTACTACTAAGCTAAGGATTTTTATGGAGGAAATTCAAGTTTAATCAGTTGGCTTGAAAGATTGAGCAAGTTTAGAGGCAAGAAAGTTGAGAGCTTTCTTTTCTTTTCTTCCCAGCAAGAAAGTTGGCGAAGGAGCTTCAAAATAAGAAGAATTTTGGGTCAATTTTGGTTTAAACGGTAAAGGCATGAATAGTGGTCAAAAGGTCAAAAGGTAAGAATAAATCTTCAAATGACACTTGTCACTCCATTAATTGCATACCTAACCTTTTGTCTCTCTCACACCAATCCACATGGTAACCTCTAAATATCTCATAACACCCGGTAAATTTAAACCCAGTATCCAAAACTTAACCTAGTTGGCCTAATTTTTCCGAACTTTCCGCACTAGCGGGTCCCACGTCCGATATACGCTCTTAATTTTTCAAAAACTATTCGATACTAGAAAAATCATCTAAAAACTATATCTGCTCCTTAAAAGTATCTAGAAATTTTCCTAATCAAGAAAATGCAGAAAACATGCCATTAAAGATAATAAAACCTAGAAAATGGAACAGTTACGAGTTCTCACACTCATTCTTTCGGGGCGTCGCAATCTCCCCTCCTTAAAAGAATGTCGTCCTCGACATTCCATCTTGTATCAATCAAGTCAAGACATCCCGCAAGAATCACTGATATTTCAACCCAAACCCACAGTCCGGCATCCTAAACTTCAAGCCTAGGATACACTACAGAGATCTGAAACCTAAGCTCTGATACCACCTGTGACAGCCCCACCTCACCCTAGGGCGTACCAAAGGGTTCGGCGGGCCGCCTGTCCAGCTCTCGCCGGGACTCAATCACTTACTACAATCCTCAAATAGATTACAATATATATCTCAAATATTACATCAAATTCTCCAATAAATACAAGTCATAAGCGAAGCGGAAACTATTCCCCAAATGATACATAAAATGATTCGAAATCCAAACTGTACAAGATATAAGCCATCCAGTCACGTGAATAAGTACTACAAGCCTTCCTTCGCCACGAGCCCTGTGGAGGGGAATACAAGATTTTTGGGGTGAGTTAGAAGCTCAGTGAGTAACCAGTAAAAGCAGTCATCCAATATATTTCACAGTAACGTATTTCAATGATGTCATGATTCCGAGATCAAATGTACATATTTTGCTCTCGTGAGCCAGTGAAATCATTGCACTTACACACCCAACGCCCAAAAGATCCAGTAGCAGTAAACAGTAAGAGGGAGCCCCTTTTTGAGCTCCGGAGCCATTTGCTCCAAATGAACAGAGGTGGGGACGTTGGTGTCCAGTACAAGACTCCCCAAGAACTCATTGAAGCCAAAATCATATCATGAATTCACATGCAAGCACGCATGAGATGCAGCCGAGTAAATAATGCAAGAAACATTTCACAAGAAGTTTTAACAATAGTTTGGGGTTACTCACCTCCACGGCTCAGGAATCATCCATCATATAACATTACCTTGTCCGAATCCAAGCCCTTCAACTCAAACTTAAAGCCATCAAATGCTTTCAAAGATCGGACAGCATTTCCCCTACATTTGCTTAATTTCCAGCCGTCATGGCTTCATTATTTTTCTCAGCCAGTCCCAAAGTCATATGAAATATAACTTCATCCCAACAGCCTTTCAATAGGCTCAAAGTCATTCAAATACAAGATTTAGCTAGGAAAATGACAGGAAATGAAAGTTAAGCTCTAACTCGGAAAACAGTTTTTGACGTCAGTTTGCGGTTTTGGCACCAAAGGCACTATGATTATCGGATGAAGGTACAAGATACACCGTTTCGAAGCTAAGAGATAGAGCTACAATGTTGAGGAAGGAAACTCTGTCCAATTTCGAGTGTAACCAGGTCAAAAATGCAAGATACTACACCAGAACCGCAAAAACAGGTTCACAAATCGCATGTTACCTAAGTCGAAATCCAGTAATTCCAAAGCCATATGAAAGCTAAGATACAAGGCCACATTTCATCAGAAGAGCTTAACAACCAATTCCGAAGCATTCCCAACCAAATAACCAATTACAGACGCAACTATCAAATTCGGGTAAAACCAGGGCAGCAAGGGGAATTCTGTCTTTTCTCAAGTTACGCTACTCTGATTGACCTGAAATTTTGTAGAAATCTCTAAAATATCATTCTCTACAACTTTCATGTTTTAACCCAAGGCCAATTCTGTAACGACCCCACCTCCCCCTAAGGCGTACCAGAGGGTTTAGCGGGCCGCCTGCCCAGCTCTCGCCGGGACTCACTCACTTACTACATTCCTCAAGTAAATTACAAGGTACATCTCAAATAATACATCCAATTCTCCAAAATTACATATCTTAAGCGAAGCGGAAACCAATTCTAAGCGTAAAATATAGATTTACAACTTATTCAATTCCAAATATTTATACAGGCCCAAAAGTACATAAATCAAAACTAAAACTAAACTATACAAGATGTACGCCATCCAGCTACACAAAGATCCAAAAACAAGTTCTTCCTTTACTTCGATCCCTGTGGGGAGAAGAAGATAGTAGGGAGTGAGCTAGAAGCTCAGCGAGTGACCAGTAAAATCAACAGCCAAGTATATTTCACAATAAAGCATTGATATGATGTCATGATGCAGTAATCAAATGTTCATTTATTGCTCATGTGAGCCAGTGAAGTTCTTGTACTTAAATACCCAATGCTCGTTTAGATCAAGTAACCATGAAACAAAAGTAAGGAGCCATCGTGCTCCAAAGAATGTGTAAACAATAGTGGAGACATTGATTCTAAGCACAAGACTTTCCAGGAACTCATTGGAGCCAAATTATGTCATGGCACACACACAAACACAATGATATGCAATGGTGCAATCAATGCAAGAATCATTTCAAAAGTAATCTTTGAGAAGTAGTGGAGAGATCACTCACTCAAACTATAGTGCTTCAAGTAGTCACGTTCAATTATACTCCAGGTTTGGAGTCCAGATCTGCGATAGAAATCCAATTTGAGAACTTTGAAACACGAGTAAGATTTGAGACTTACACGTTCCGTTTATTAAGAATCAACCAATTGAAATTCATTTGAAAGACATTCGTGAAACACTTGCTCGCTTTTCAAATCGTAAGGTTTTTGTAGCATATATACTTGGAAACAATACTTGAGTTGAAAGTACAAGGAAATACAAGTTTACATTGGCCATTATATCTTTTCCTCAAGAGTACAAGTTCGTTTAGGTTTTTAACGTATAACCATCGATAACAAAGTAGCAAAAGTTCTCGCTAGTTCAAGTGGTAATCACTTAACCTTCACTCAAGTTGCAAATATAGTTTTCTAGTTCTCGAGTAAAAATTCGGGCAGCATGCCCTTTGTGTTTACCTAATTTTCCAGCCTTTTAGGCTTCATTGTTTTTCTCAAACACAACCCAACATTATACAACTCAGCAATTCATGTCAAGAGTCGTTCCATAGGCTCACAATATCATAATAACAAGAATCGTATGAAGTACAAGTGCAGAAATTCAATTTAGTTCAAGACAGATTTGACGTACAAATGCGGAAATAACATATCCGAGGCTACGCTTATCGGATTAAAACGAAACCTATTCCGTTTCGAAGCTAAGACACAGAGATACAACATTCATGAAGGTCACTTAGTCCAGTTCCTACTGTAACTTAGTCAAATTCTCGAATTACTACTCCAGAAACCAATTCACCGGCTGTTTAAACGCAGAACACTGTAATGGACATAACTCAGTATACACAAGTCCGAATCAGGTTTTCTTTGAGGCATTTTAAAGCTACTTCAGAACACTACAACTTTCATGTTTCGGCCCAGAGCTAAATCAGAATGGATCCTGGTCAAAAATCGTGATAAACTGGACTGAACTGAAGAAACGGACTGCTGGGAAATACTTAGAACAGTAGGGGTATTTTGGACTTTTCACATCCTACGTTGCTCCGATTGAGCTGAAATTTTGTAGGCACCTATAAAATGCCATTCTCTACAACTTTTATTCTTTGACCTAAGGCCAAAACAGCCTCTAACATATAGATAAAAATTCGGACAGAATGTTGAGACAATTTTCCAGATTTTGGAAATTTTGAGTTTCTAGTGAATCTTTCCTTAATTTCTTGGTCCAATCACTACCAAAACACCATATAACACCTCAATTGCAACATATAAGCATCATATAATAATTTGGGCAGAATTTCCATAAGCCCTAGTTCATCAAATAAATTGGGGAAAACTACTAAAACATGCTCATCATCCACAATCTCACCATAAAATCAAGTTGCCAAGCTTAATTTGACAAAATTGAAAACAAAACTTAGAGAGATAAACTCTCTTACCTTGAATAAAAGTCACCAAGAGTAGCACAAGCTCTCCTCTTCAAGAATCACACCACCACTCACTAGCTAGTCACTAGAAGACAAGTTTAATCGGTTTACTTCACTCGATTCCTCACTTATTTGTTGGATTTGGAGATGAAATGAAAGATTTTCCCCTTGGAGTTTCTCTTCTTGTTGCTCTCGGCCAACCCAGCAGAAATGAAGAAGAAATTGCTAAGTGTTGGATTTAAATGGTTACTAATGGTCTTGGTTAAGAAGCCATGAGGTGGTGACAAGTGTCACCACCACCACCTCTCTTTTTTTCTCTTTCCTTCTTATTATTTCTAGCCTCATAATTTCGGTCAAGGCTGCTGCAATTTGAGAAGATATTATGTACAAAAGTCAACAAACTTGTTGGGTAAGAAAAATGGTGGTCAAGCAGTGCGTTCAATCGGTAATGCGCGGGACCCGCCGGATCGCGCCGTTTTTCTTAAAAACTCACGTACTAGGGTTTTTACTTCCCATTCACTAACCTTATATCATTGCTACTAGCCACATATTATTTCTCACTTAAAAGTCACTTTTAATCACCAAAAGTGATCCCTACTCTGTACCGAAAATTCATCCGGTGAAAAATCGCGAAAACCCTAATTTGCTCCAATCTTGAAACCGAAGCGTAAAACCCCATTTTCTAGGTTTATTTATACTTAATGTGAAGTGATTGAGTAGTAGGGCCATTATAAAGTGGTATTTATCAAAGAAAAGGGAATTTTAAGAAAAGTATAAGGAATTTGCACGGCTTCTAGCCGAATTCCCCACAAAACACTATTCATAAAAAAATTTCTCCCTTTTCTTCTGTCTCGGGGCGTTACAAACTCGGCTTCTAACTATGAGCTACAGTGCCAGGCAGAATGTAAATCAAAGAAACCCTAACTTTCCAATTTTCTTTCCAAAACAGAAATTGCTTGCAATTAACCATTTTTTCCACCTTCTAGCTTCCTTAACTATCATCTCCAATCATCATACATGACCACATGATCATATTCATATGAAAACAGAAAATTCATACATAAATATAAAACTTCACCAATTTCTACCAAAATCAAGAAATCTTCCACCAAATCGCATCTTTAACCAACACAAGTCATTAATTTGACATTATCAAGACTAAAGAAAGAATTTCCTAGTTACTCACCTTGCAATCTCAAGAAACCAAGCAACTTAGCACCAATTTCTTCCAAACAACTTCACCAACAACCTTACTACTACTAAGCTAAGGATTTTTATGGAGGAAATTCAAGTTCAATCAGTTGGCTTGAAAGATTGGGCAAGTTTAGAGGCAAGAAAGTTGAGAGCTTTCTTTTCTTTTCTTCCTAGCAAGAAAGTCGGCCAAGGAGCTTCAAAATAAGAAGAATTTTGGGTTAATTTTGGTTTAAATGGTAAAGGCATGAATAGTGGTCAAAAGGTCAAAAGGTAAGAATAAATGTTCAAATGACACTTGTCACTCCATTAATTGCATACCTAACCTTTTGTCTCTCTCACACCAATCCACATGGTAACCTCTAAATATCTCATAACACCCGGTAAATTTAAACCCAGTATCCAAAACTTAACCTAGTTGGCCGAATTTTTCCGAACTTTCCGCACTAGCGGGTCCCACGTCCGATATACGCTCTTAATTTCTCAAAAACTATTCGATACTAGAAAAATCATCTAAAAACTATATCTGCTCCTTAAAAGTATCTATAAATTTTCCTAATCAAGAAAATGCAGAAAACATGCCATTAAAGATAATAAAACCTAGAAAATGGAACAGTTACGGGTTCTCACACTCATTCTTTCGGGGCGTCGCAATCTCCCCTCCTTAAAAGAATGTCGTCCTCGACATTCCATCTTGTATCAATCAAGTCAAGACATCCCGCAAGAATCACTAATATTTCAACCCAAACCCACAGTCCGGCATCCTAAACTTCAAGCCTAGGATACACTACAGAGATCTGAAACCTAAGCTCTGATACCACCTGTGACAGCCCCACCTCACCCTAGGGCGTACCAAAGGGTTCGGCGGGCCGCCTGTCCAGCTCTCGCCGGGACTCAATCACTTACTACAATCCTCAAATAGATTACAATATATATCTCAAATATTACATCAAATTCTCCAATAAATACAAGTCATAAGCGAAGCGGAAACTATTCCCCAAATTACACATAAAATGATTCGAAATCCAAACTGTACAAGATATAAGCCATCCAGTCACGTGAATAAGTACTACAAGCCTTCCTTCGCCATGAGCCCTGTGGAGGGGAATACAAGATTTTTGGGGTGAGTTAGAAGCTCAGTGAGTAACCAGTAAAAGCAGTCATCCAATATATTTCACAGTAACGTATTTCAATGATGTCATGATTCCGAGATCAAATGTACATATTTTGCTCTCGTGAGCCAGTGAAATCATTGCACTTACACACCCAACGCCCAAAAGATCCAGTAGCAGTAAACAGTAAGAGGGAACCCCTTTTTGAGCTCCGGAGCCATTTGCTCCAAATGAACAGAGGTGGAGACGTTGGTGTCCAGCACAAGACTCCCCAAGAACTCATTGAAGCCAAAATCATATCATGAATTCACATGCAAGCACGCATGAGATGCAGCCGAGTAAATAATGCAAGAAACATTTCATAAGAAGTTTTAACAATAGTTTGGGGTTACTCACCTCCACGGCTCAGGAATCATCCATCATATAACATTACCTTGTCCGAATCCAAGCCCTTCAGCTCAAACTTAAAGCCATCAAATGCTTTCAAAGATCGGACAGCATTTCCCCTACGTTTGCTTAATTTCCAGCCGTCATGGCTTCATTATTTTCCTCAGCCAGTCCCAAAGTCATATGAAATATAACTTCATCCCAACAGCCTTTCAATAGGCTCAAAGTCATTCAAATACAAGATTTAGCTAGGAAAATGACAGGAAATGAAAGGTAAGCTCTAACTCGGAAAACAGTTTTTGACGTCAGTTTGCGGTTTTGGCACCAAAGGCACTATGATTATCGGATGAAGGTACAAGATACACCGTTTCGAAGCTAAGAGATAGAGCTACAATGTTGAGGAAGGAAACTCTGTCCAATTTCGAGTGTAACCAGGTCAAAAATGCAAGATACTACACCAGAACCGCAAAAACAGGTTCACAAATCGCATGTTACCTAAGTCGAAATCCAGTAATTCCAAAGCCATATGAAAGCTAAGATACAAGGCCACATTTCATCAGAATACCTTAACAACCAATTCCGAAGCATTCCCAACCAAATAACCAATTACAGACGCAACTATCAAATTCGGGTAAAACCAGGGCAGCAAGGGGAATTCTGTCTTTTCTCAAGTTACGCTACTCTGATTGACCTGAAATTTTGTAGAAATCTCTAAAATATCATTCTCTACAACTTTCATGTTTTAACCCAAGGCCAATTCGGCTTCTAACTATGAGCTACAGTGCCAGGCAGAATGTAAATCAAAGAAACCCTAACTTTCCAATTTTCTTTCCAAAACAGAAATTGCTTGCAATTAACCATTTTTTCCACCTTCTAGCTTCCTTAACTATCATCCCCAATCATCATACATGACCACATAATCATATTCATATGAAAACAGAAAATTCATACATAAATATAAAACTTCACCAATTTCTACCAAAATCAAGAAATCTTCCACCAAATCGCATCTTTAACCAACACAGGTCATTAATTTGACATTATCAAGACTAAAGAAAGAATTTCCTAGTTACTCACCTTGCAATCTCAAGAAAGCAAGCAACTTAGCACCAATTTCTTCCAAACAACTTCACCAACAACCTTACTACTACTAAGCTAAGGATTTTTATGGAGGAAATTCAAGTTTAATCAGTTGGCTTGAAAGATTGAGCAAGTTTAGAGGCAAGAAAGTTGAGAGCTTTCTTTTCTTTTCTTCCCAGCAAGAAAGTTGGCGAAGGAGCTTCAAAATAAGAAGAATTTTGGGTTAATTTTGGTTTAAATGGTAAAGGCATGAATAGTGGTCAAAAGGTAAGAATAAATCTTCAAATGACACTTGTCACTCCATTAATTGCATACCTAACCTTTTGTCTCTCTCACACCAATCCACATGGTAACCTCTAAATATCTCATAACACCCGGTAAATTTAAACCCAGTATCCAAAACTTAACCTAGTTGGCCGAATTTTTCCGAACTTTCCGCACTAGCGGGTCCCACGTCCGATATACGCTCTTAATTTCTCAAAAACTATTCGATACTAGAAAAATCATCTAAAAACTATATCTGCTCCTTAAAAGTATCTAGAAATTTTCCTAATCAAGAAAATGCAGAAAACATGCCATTAAAGATAATAAAACCTAGAAAATGGAACAGTTACGGGTTCTCGCACTCATTCTTTCGGGGCGTCGCAATCTCCCCTCCTTAAAAGAATGTCGTCCTCGACATTCCATCTTGTATCAATCAAGTCAAGACATCCCGCAAGAATCACTGATATTTCAACCCAAACCCACAGTCCGGCATCCTAAACTTCAAGCCTAGGATACACTACAGAGATCTGAAACCTAAGCTCTGATACCACCTGTGACAGCCCCACCTCACCCTAGGGCGTACCAAAGGGTTCGGCGGGCCGCCTGTCCAGCTCTCGCCGGGACTCAATCACTTACTACAATCCTCAAATAGATTACAATATATATCTCAAATATTACATCAAATTCTCCAATAAATACAAGTCATAAGCGAAGCGGAAACTATTCCCTAAATTATACATAAAATGATTCGAAATCCAAACTGTACAAGATATAAGCCATCCAGTCACGTGAATAAGTACTACAAGCCTTCCTTCGCCACGAGCCCTGTGGAGGGGAATACAAGATTTTTGGGGTGAGTTAGAAGCTCAGTGAGTAACCAGTAAAAGCAGTCATCCAATATATTTCACAGTAACGTATTTCAATGATGTCATGATTCCGAGATCAAATGTACATATTTTGCTCTCGTGAGCCAGTGAAATCATTGCACTTACACACCCAACTCCCAAAAGATCCAGTAACAGTAAACAGTAAGAGGGAGCCTGTGAGGACTCGCAAATTCCTTGTATTTTTCTCAAAAATACCCTTTTATTTGAAAATTAGTATTTATTAAAGGCCACTACCCAAATATTTCATATTAAGTGTAAGTAAACCTAGAAAATAGGGTTTTACGCTTCGGTTTCAAGTTAGGAGCGAAATTAGGGTTTTCGTGATTTTTCACCGGATGAATTTTCGGTACAGAGTAAGAATTAATTTGGGGATTAAAAGTGACTTTTAAGTGAGAAATAATATGTGACTAGTGGCAATGATATAAGGTTAGTGAATGGGAAGTGAAAAACCTAGTACGTGAGTTTTTAAGAAAAACGGCGCGATCCGGCGGGTCCCGCGCATTACCGATTGAACGCACCACTTGACCACCATTTTTCTTACCCAACAAGTTTGTTGACTTTTGTACATAATATCTTCTTATATTGTAGCAGCCTTGACCGAAATTATGAGGCTAGAAATAATAAGAAGGAAAGAGAAAAAAGAGAGGTGGTGGTGGTGACACTTGTCACCACCTCATGGCTTCTTAACCAAGACCATTAGTAACCATTTAAATCCAACACTTAGCAATTTCTTCTTCATTTCTGCTGGGTTGGCCGAGAGCAACAAGAAGAGAAACTCCAAGGGGAAAATCCTTCATTTCATCTCCAAATCCAACAAATAAGTGAGGAATCAAGTGAAGTAAACCGATTAAACTTGTCTTCTAGTAACTAGCTAGTGAGTGGTGGTGTGATTCTTGAAGAGGAGAGCTTGTGCTACTCTTGGTGACTTTTATTCAAGGTAAGAGAGTTTATCTCTCCAAGTTTTGCTTTCAAATTGGTTAAATTAAGCTTAGTAGTTTGATATTGTGGTAGAATCATGAATGATGAGTATGTTTTAGTAGTTTTCCCCAATTTATTTGATGAACTAGGGCTTATGGAAATTCTGCCCAAATGATTGTATGATGTTTAGATGTTGCAATTGAGGTGTTATATGGTGTTTTGGTAGTGATTGGACCAAGAAATTGAGGAAAGATTCACTAGAAACTCAAAATTTCCAAAATCTGGAAAATGGTCCTAACATTCTGTCCGAATTTTTAGCTATATGTTAGAGGCTGTTTTGGCCTTAGGTCAAAGAATAAAAGTTGTAGAGAATGATGTTTTATAGGTGCCTACAAAATTTCAGCTCAATCGGAGCAACGCAGAACGTGAAAAGTCCAAAATACCCCTACTGTTTGAAGTATTTCCCAGTAGTCCGTTTCTTCAGTTCAGTCTAGTTTATCACGATTTTTGACCAGGATCCATTCTGATTTAGCTCTGGGCCGAAACATGAAAGTTGTAGTGTTCTGAAGTAGCTTTAAAATGCCTCAAAGAAAACCTGATTCGGACTTGTGTACACTGAATTATGACCATTACAGTGTTCTGTGTTTAAACAGCCGGTGAATTGGTTTCTGGTTTAGTAATCTGAGATTTTGACTAAGTTCCATTAAAAACTGGACGTAGTGATATTCATGAACATTGTAGCCCTGAGTCTTAGCTTCGAAATGGCATAGGTTTCGCCTTAATCCGATAAGCGTAGCCTCGGATAAGTTATTTCCGCTTTTATACGTCAAATCTGTCTTTTGGCTATATGAAATTTCTGCACTTGCTATCACTGTGAATCTTATTATTGTGATATTGTGAGCCTATGGAACGGCTCTTGACATAAATTGCTGTTATGTATGATGTTGGGTTGTGTTTGAGAAAAATAATGAAGCCTAAATGGCTGGAAAATTAGGTAAACACAAAGGGCATGCTGCCCGAATTTTTACTCAAGGACTAGAAAAAAATAGATTTTCGACTTGAGTGAAGGATAAGTACTTAATACTGGAACTAGCAAGGACTTTGGCTATTATGTTTCTTGAGTGTTATACGTTAGGACTTGATTAAACTTGTACCCTTGAGGAAAGCCTAACGGCCAATGAAAACTTGAATTTTCTTGTACTTTCAACTCAAGTATTATTTCCAAGCATCTATGTTACAAGATCTTATGATTTGAAAAGCGAACCAGTTTTCACGAGTGCCTTTCAAATGAATTTCAATTGGTCGAGTCTTAATGAACGAAACGTTTAAGTTTCGAATCTTACTCGTGTTACAAAGTTCTCAAACTAAAATTTTATCGCAGATTTGGACTCCAAACCCGGAGTACCACCTCGGCGTGAGAATTAGAAGCATTACTGTGGTGAGTGCTTCCAAATATTCGATTGTACTTGTTACGTGTGTTCCCTCCTTGACTTGTATGAATACGTGAAAATGAATGATAGGGCAAGGGTGTACTTTACCGCACTTGCCTTAAAATGACTTGTTCTTGCTATTGAAATACTTGACTTGCTTACATGTACTTGAAATATATGACTTGCCTGGAATTCCAGAAACCCTGAGGCTAGTTAATTGAGTCGAGCCGGCAAGGGCCTGGTCGATTAGATAACGAACCCTGGGTCACTAGTTAAGTCGAGTGGAGTGATATCTCCTCGGCAATCCGGTATACTCGAGTATTACCACCCGTGTTTCGTGTGGCGTGCGGGCCCGAAAAAGGGGGTTGATTGGTGGACGGGGATTGGCGTGTAGTGAAGTTTTATTTTGGATTTGTTATTATTCGAAAGTTGACGGAGTGTCGACTACTCATTGATCAAGCTGGAATGGAACCGAGACGTGAATACTGTATCCTTATATATGAGTGCGAATTTGATATTTCTTGGCTAGTTAAAGTACTATTTCCCTGATTATGACTTGTTTGCTCGCTATTTCATTATTACTATGTTGTTCTTTGTTTTGTTGGGCAATTTGATATTTGGAACTTCACTGGGCTTCGGCTCACCCTATTAGTTTGTTTTCCTTACAGGGGTACGAGAGAAGCGTGAGAAGTGTAAAGGCTAGCGTGGTCTAGTTACTTTAGACTTTGTTTTGAATTTTGGTTTTGTACTCGCGCTATTCCTCGAATGGAACATATTGTACTTGGATTGTATACTTTTGAACTAGTTTAAGATATCGAGACTTTGTATCCTGAATTCGATCAATGTAAATTATAAGCTTGAATTGTGAATATTATCTATGGTTCATGGTTGTGTGCACGTGATTTTAGTTAGTGAGTCCTGGCGAGAGCTGGGCAGGCGGTCCGCTGAACCCTCTGGTACGCCTTAGGGGGGGGTGGGGTCGTCACAGGTGGTATCAGAGCCTAGGTTATGATTGATCTAGGTAGATTAAGTGCTTGATATGATAGGCTAGGGTTTTATCCTGGAGTTTAGCCTTTAGCCTTGTTTTCTTCGTGACGCGTACTTACCCTTGCAATGTTATTTGCAAACCTAGGTGATGGCAGACACTGGCTCTTCTAGGGGTGCTGGACCGTCCCAGCCCGCACCTACTGATATACCGACGGAGGTACCTACTGATGTGCCTGAGGTGCCTACTGACGTACCTACTGACGCTCCCGTGGTCGAGCCATATCTAGCGGGGCCTGCATGCCGTGTGATCACATACCAGGAGGTTCCCGGCGGGCCAGTGCAGCGGTGGTCCCCAGCGCGCAAGATCCGGCGCTGTGACTGTTGGAGGACCTACTCCTATCCAGACCGAGTGGTGCTCGCCGTGGATGACGAGCGGAGACGATTGGGTAGCACCAATCGTAGATGTTTTGCGGAGATAGAGCGTCTGCAGGCTACTCTCCGAGATCAGGGAGCCCGGATCCGAGAGTTGGAGGCCGCGGTTCTGGCAGATCAGCAGCAGTCGGATGCTTACCGTGATCAGGCTCACGCGACGGCTGAACGTCTGATGCGAGTCGTTGGCCACATACGAGACCGGACCGACCACATCCTGACCGAGTGCGAGGCACTTGTAGAGGATGTGATACAGGACTTGGCCGAGGAGGGCCAAGCGCCTGTAGTCCCTGAGGTCCCTGGTACTCCTGAGGAGGATCCGGATGAGGATCCTGAGGAGGACCCAGGGGAGGAGCCGAGCGCGTCCTCGGAGTCGGTTGGGTCGGCGTCTAGCCAGACCACTTGTTAGGTTTGAGGTTTGAGGAGTTTTTGTGGGATAGTTAGGAACATAGTGGCTTGACACGTCTTCTTTTGTTTTGTTTTAGACGTGTCACGGTGGATGTAAATATCTTTTGTCTATGTTCCTTGGCTGTGATAGCCTATGACTATGTGACCTGTTGGCTTGTATATATGACCAGTTTGTTATGTAAATAAAGTGCTTGTTTCTTACGTGTTTACTTGTTTCTAGTTATCTTGTTGCAACGCGATATATGAGTCGTACCTTACCTTGTTTATATGTTTCTAGTTGGTTAACTCTCAATATGGAAGATAAGAGAGGTCGAACCAAGAAAGCTAATCGAGAACGCGGTACTAGACGAGGTCGTGAGGGTGAGCAAGTACAGGAACCGGTGCCTGAACCGAGAGAGGAGAGGGAAGCAGCGGTTGAGCAGCAACCTGAACCCCAGAATGCCGGGGGAGATCAGGTGGCCACTGCTATTCAACAAATGACCAATATTTTAGCCCGATTGGTGGAACAACAGGGTCAAGGTCCTGTAAATCAACCTAGGGATCCTGATTTGGGACAAGATAGAGCCTTGGAGAGATTCCAGAAGTTCTCTCCACCTAAATTTTTAGGAGGATCAGACCCGTATGAGGCTGAGAAGTGGCTGGAGGCCATGATAAATATTTTTGCTGCCCTGAACTATACGGAGGAGAGACAGGTTCAATTTGCTGTATTTCAGTTCGAGGGACCAGCTAGGGCCTGGTGGAACGTAGTAAGGGCCAAATGGGAAAGAGAAGGAACTGCGTGGACTTGGCTAAACTTTGTGCGGGATTTTAACGAGAAATATCTTCCTCCTATTGTCCAAGAGAAACGAGAGGATGATTTCATTAAACTTCGTCAAGGAATGATGAGTGTAACTGAGTATGAGACTCAGTTTACCAAATTGTCTAAATTCGCTCCCGAGCTGATTGCTACGGAGCCAAGGAAAGTACGGAGGTTTATACAAGGGCTAAATGTGGAATTACAGGAAGCCTTAGCGGCAGCCCAGATCAATACGTTTACGGAGGTCTTGGAAAAGGCCCAAAGGATAGAAACTGCTAGGACCCATGTGAAGAATTTCCACGCCAAGCGAAAAGGAGGATCTAGTGGAATTCAAGGGTCTGTGCGTAGTGATCAAAATGCACCACCTGCCAAGTCTGGTCGTGGGGCTGGAGGTGGACGGTTTTCGGGTACATTTAGGGGAAATGCTCCGCGAGGAGGTACCCAGAGAGGAGGTGCCCAAAGGGGAGGCCCAGTTGGTAGAGGACAAGGAAGAGGAATTCCACAGGGAGGCCAGACCTCTACTCCCCGAGTAACATGTGGATACTGTGGAAAACCGAACCATACTGAGGATGAATGTTGGAGAAAGGCTCGGAAGTGCCTAAGATGTGGAAGTACGGAGCATCAGATAGTCAACTGCCCGTTGATTAGTGATACCCAATCGACTGCCAGGTCAAACCCAAAGCCGACCAATGCTGGAGGGGCTAGGTCAAGGGTTCCGGCTAGAGTTTATTCGCTGGACCAACAATCCGTGCCTGAACCAACGGAAGTGGTTGAAGGTACGATTCCTGTTTTTCACCGGTTAGCCAGAATTTTGATAGATCCCGGTGCTACTCACTCTTTTGTTAATCCTGCGTTTATGCTTGGAATTGATTTGAAAGTTGAAAAGTTACCTTATGACTTAGAGGTAAGAACACCTACGGGTAATCAAATCCTGCTGGCAAATGAGGTGTATAAGAATTGTGATATTTGGGTTGGTGAACGGAAATTGGTAGTGGATCTTATTAGTCTAGCCATTAAGGGATACGATGTTATCCTAGGTATGGATTGGCTAGCTCATTATCATGCTCGGGTAGATTGTAAGATGAAAGTGGTTGAATTTTGTATACCGGGAGAGGCAACTCTAAAGCTTGATGTGAGGGGTATGATAGCCTCTTCTGCGCTTATTTCCGGTATAAGGGCTAGGAAATTGCTTAGTCGTGGGGCTCGTGGTTATCTAGCTTTTCTAATTAATACTCCGGGAGAAAAGATTAAGTTGGAAGACATGCCAGTAATCAGTGAATACCCGGACGTATTTCCGGAAGAGTTGGAGTCTTTACCGCCCGAAAGGGAGATTGAATTTAAGGTTGATCTAGTACCCGGAACCACTCCTATTTCTAAAACTCCTTACCGTATGGCACCTGCTGAGCTTAAAGAGTTGAAGGTGCAATTGCAAGACTTGCTAGAGCGAGGGTTTATCCATGAGAGCGAGTCTCCGTGGGGAGCTCCAGTGTTATTTGTTAAGAAGAAAGACGGGAGTTTAAGGTTGTGCATTGACTATCGAGGATTGAATGCAGTAACCATTAAGAATAAGTATCCTTTACCCCACATTGATGAGTTGTTTGATCAGTTACAAGGGGCTGTAGTGTTTTCTAAGTTAGATCTGCGACAAGGGTATTATCAGTTGAGAATTAGAAAGGAGGATGTGCCAAAAACGGCATTTAATACTCGATATGGGCATTTTGAGTTCGCAGTAATGCCTTTTGGTTTAACTAATGCTCCAGCGGCATTCATGGATTTGATGCATCGAGTGTTCAAACCTTACTTGGATAGGTTTGTGGTGGTGTTCATTGATGATATCTTAGTGTATTCGAGGTCAAGGGAAGAGCATGAACAACATTTACGGATAGTACTACAAACCTTAAGAGAGCACCAACTGTTTGCTAAATTCAGTAAGTGTGAATTTTGGTTGGAAAGTGTGGCGTTCCTAGGTCACATAATTTCAAAAGATGGACTTGCTGTAGACCCGGCAAAAGTGGAAGCTGTGGCTAAGTGGAAGCGGCCAGAAAATCCTACAGAGGTACGAAGTTTTCTAGGCTTAGCAGGGTACTATCGCAGATTTATAAAGAATTTCTCAAAAATTGCAGGACCCTTGACTAACTTGACCAAGAAGCAGGGAAAGTATATTTGGGATGTTAAGTGTGAAAGTAGTTTCCAAGAGCTTAAGAAGCAATTAACTGTGGCTCCAGTTTTAGCTTTGCCTAGTGGAAGTGATAGTTATACGGTTTATACCGATGCTTCGAAAGAAGGGCTAGGATGTGTGTTGATGCAGAATAAGAATGTGATTGCCTATGCATCTAGGAAATTGAAACCTCATGAGCAGAATTATCCGACCCATGATTTGGAGCTTGCAGCTGTAGTATTCGCTTTGAAGAAATGGCGACATTATCTTTATGGTGTAACTTTTGAGGTTTTTACGGATCATAAGAGTCTTAAGTATCTGTTTTCTCAAAAAGAGTTAAATCTAAGACAACGTCGGTGGGTAGAGTTCTTGGAGGACTATGACTGTACAATTAACTACCATCCTGGAAAGGCCAACGTTGTAGCAGATGCTTTAAGCCGAAAAGCTCAATTAGCAAGTTCTTTAGTGAGAGAGTGGAGCCTGTTGGAAGATGTTTGTGAGTGGAAACCCCGTTTAGAATCGAAGAGGGTGATTTTTGGAAATATTGAGGTGAAGTCAGCGTTGATGGAACGGATCAAAGAGGGCCAAGTAAAGGACTCAATGGTACAAAAGTGGATAGAGAAGGTAGAGAAAGGAGAGTTACCTAATTTCAATCTAAGTCCTGATGGAATCCTGAAGTTTCGAAATCGTGTCGTGGTACCTAGGGATGAGGAATTGAAAAGGGAGATTTTGGAGGAATCACATTGCTCTAGGTATACGGTGCACCCAGGGAATAATAAGATGTACCGAGATCTTAGAAGTCTGTATTGGTGGGAAAATATGAAGGCGGAAATTGCCCAGTTTGTGCAAAAATGTCTTACGTGCCAACAAGTAAAAGCTGAGCATCAAAAGCCGTCAGGTTTGTTACAGCCTTTAGAAATCCCTGAATGGAAATGGGAGCACATAACGATGGATTTTGTGTCAGGATTGCCACGAACACAAAAGGGGCATGATGCAATTTGGGTAATAGTTGATAGATTAACTAAGACTGCACATTTTCTGCCTGTGAACATGAAATATCCTTTGGAGAAACTTGCTAAACTTTATATGGATCAGATAGTGAGATTACATGGGGTACCAGTGAGTATTGTATCGGATAGAGACCCCAGGTTTGTATCCCGATTTTGGCAGAAACTACAAGAGGCTCTAGGGACTAAATTGAGTTACAGTACAGCGTATCATCCACAAACTGATGGACAATCTGAGAGAACTATCCAAACTCTTGAGGATATGCTGAGAGCCTGTATTGTGGATTTTAGAGGAAGTTGGAGCCAATACTTAACTTTAGTTGAGTTCGCGTATAACAATAGTTACCATTCCTCTATTCAAATGGCCCCATATGAAGCATTGTATGGACGAAAATGTCGATCTCCAATCCATTGGGAGGAAGTAGGAGAGAGAAAAGTTATAGATCCGACCACAATACCGTGGGTTGAGGAAGCGTATGAGAAAGTAAAAATGATCCGCCAGAGGCTTCAAATAGCCCGAAGCCGTCAGAAGAGCTATGCTGATCATAGGAGAAGAGACTTGGAGTTTGAAATAGATGATAAGGTGTTTCTTCGAATTACACCATTAAAAGGAAAGATCAGATCAGGAAAAGGGAAAAAGTTGCAACCACGATATATAGGACCTTTCAAAGTACTTCAGCGAATAGGAAAAGTGGCTTATCGACTTGAGCTACCAGCTAGCTTGTCTAGGATCCATGACGTTTTCCATGTTTCTTTGCTTAAGAAATACCATCCGGATCCAACTCACGTTTTGCCACCTGAAGATGTTGAACTTGACGAGTCCCTAACCTATGAAGAGCGACCTATTCAAATACTAGATCGAAAGGTGAAGGACTTGAGAACCAAGCAAATTCCTTTAGTAAAGGTTCTATGGAAGCATCATGAAGTGGAAGAAGCAACTTGGGAGCTAGAAAAAGACATGCAAGAGAAATACCCCGACCTGTTCACGACTAAAGGTATGAATTTCGAGGTCGAAATTCTTTTAAGGGGGAGAGAATGTGAGGACTCGCAAATTCCTTGTATTTTTCTCAAAAATACCCTTTTATTTGAAAATTAGTATTTATTAAAGGCCACTACCCAAATATTTCATATTAAGTGTAAGTAAACCTAGAAAATAGGGTTTTACGCTTCGGTTTCAAGTTAGGAGCGAAATTAGGGTTTTCGTGATTTTTCACCGGATGAATTTTCGGTACAGAGTAAGAATTAATTTGGGGATTAAAAGTGACTTTTAAGTGAGAAATAATATGTGACTAGTGGCAATGATATAAGGTTAGTGAATGGGAAGTGAAAAACCTAGTACGTGAGTTTTTAAGAAAAACGGCGCGATCCGGCGGGTCCCGCGCATTACCGATTGAACGCACCACTTGACCACCATTTTTCTTACCCAACAAGTTTGTTGACTTTTGTACATAATATCTTCTTATATTGTAGCAGCCTTGACCGAAATTATGAGGCTAGAAATAATAAGAAGGAAAGAGAAAAAAGAGAGGTGGTGGTGGTGACACTTGTCACCACCTCATGGCTTCTTAACCAAGACCATTAGTAACCATTTAAATCCAACACTTAGCAATTTCTTCTTCATTTCTGCTGGGTTGGCCGAGAGCAACAAGAAGAGAAACTCCAAGGGGAAAATCCTTCATTTCATCTCCAAATCCAACAAATAAGTGAGGAATCAAGTGAAGTAAACCGATTAAACTTGTCTTCTAGTAACTAGCTAGTGAGTGGTGGTGTGATTCTTGAAGAGGAGAGCTTGTGCTACTCTTGGTGACTTTTATTCAAGGTAAGAGAGTTTATCTCTCCAAGTTTTGCTTTCAAATTGGTTAAATTAAGCTTAGTAGTTTGATATTGTGGTAGAATCATGAATGATGAGTATGTTTTAGTAGTTTTCCCCAATTTATTTGATGAACTAGGGCTTATGGAAATTCTGCCCAAATGATTGTATGATGTTTAGATGTTGCAATTGAGGTGTTATATGGTGTTTTGGTAGTGATTGGACCAAGAAATTGAGGAAAGATTCACTAGAAACTCAAAATTTCCAAAATCTGGAAAATGGTCCTAACATTCTGTCCGAATTTTTAGCTATATGTTAGAGGCTGTTTTGGCCTTAGGTCAAAGAATAAAAGTTGTAGAGAATGATGTTTTATAGGTGCCTACAAAATTTCAGCTCAATCGGAGCAACGCATAACGTGAAAAGTCCAAAATACCCCTACTGTTTGAAGTATTTCCCAGTAGTCCGTTTCTTCAGTTCAGTCTAGTTTATCACGATTTTTGACCAGGATCCATTCTGATTTAGCTCTGGGCCGAAACATGAAAGTTGTAGTGTTCTGAAGTAGCTTTAAAATGCCTCAAAGAAAACCTGATTCGGACTTGTGTACACTGAATTATGACCATTACAGTGTTCTGTGTTTAAACAGCCGGTGAATTGGTTTCTGGTTTAGTAATCTGAGATTTTGACTAAGTTCCATTAGAAACTGGACGTAGTGATATTCATGAACATTGTAGCCCTGAGTCTTAGCTTCGAAATGGCATAGGTTTCGCCTTAATCCGATAAGCGTAGCCTCGGATAAGTTATTTCCGCTTTTATACGTCAAATCTGTCTTTTGGCTATATGAAATTTCTGCACTTGCTATCACTGTGAATCTTATTATTGTGATATTGTGAGCCTATGGAACGGCTCTTGACATAAATTGCTGTTATGTATGATGTTGGGTTGTGTTTGAGAAAAATAATGAAGCCTAAATGGCTGGAAAATTAGGTAAACACAAAGGGCATGCTGCCCGAATTTTTACTCAAGGACTAGAAAAAAATAGATTTTCGACTTGAGTGAAGGATAAGTACTTAATACTGGAACTAGCAAGGACTTTGGCTATTATGTTTCTTGAGTGTTATACGTTAGGACTTGATTAAACTTGTACCCTTGAGGAAAGCCTAACGGCCAATGAAAACTTGAATTTTCTTGTACTTTCAACTCAAGTATTATTTCCAAGCATCTATGTTACAAGATCTTATGATTTGAAAAGCGAACCAGTTTTCACGAGTGCCTTTCAAATGAATTTCAATTGGTCGAGTCTTAATGAACGAAACGTTTAAGTTTCGAATCTTACTCGTGTTACAAAGTTCTCAAACTAAAATTTTATCGCAGATTTGGACTCCAAACCCGGAGTACCACCTCGGCGTGAGAATTAGAAGCATTACTGTGGTGAGTGCTTCCAAATATTCGATTGTACTTGTTACGTGTGTTCCCTCCTTGACTTGTATGAATACGTGAAAATGAATGATAGGGCAAGGGTGTACTTTACCGCACTTGCCTTAAAATGACTTGTTCTTGCTATTGAAATACTTGACTTGCTTACATGTACTTGAAATATATGACTTGCCTGGAATTCCAGAAACCCTGAGGCTAGTTAATCGAGTCGAGCCGGCAAGGGCCTGGTCGATTAGATAACGAACCCTGGGTCACTAGTTAAGTCGAGTGGAGTGATATCTCCTCGGCAATCCGGTATACTCGAGTATTACCACCCGTGTTTCGTGTGGCGTGCGGGCCCGAAAAAGGGGGTTGATTGGTGGACGGGGATTGGCGTGTAGTGAAGTTTTATTTTGGATTTGTTATTATTCGAAAGTTGACGGAGTGTCGACTACTCATTGATCAAGCTGGAATGGAACCGAGACGTGAATACTGTATCCTTATATATGAGTGCGAATTTGATATTTCTTGGCTAGTTAAAGTACTATTTCCCTGATTATGACTTGTTTGCTCGCTATTTCATTATTACTATGTTGTTCTTTGTTTTGTTGGGCAATTTGATATTTGGAACTTCACTGGGCTTCGGCTCACCCTATTAGTTTGTTTTCCTTACAGGGGTACGAGAGAAGCGTGAGAAGTGTAAAGGCTAGCGTGGTCTAGTTACTTTAGACTTTGTTTTGAATTTTGGTTTTGTACTCGCGCTATTCCTCGAATGGAACATATTGTACTTGGATTGTATACTTTTGAACTAGTTTAAGATATCGAGACTTTGTATCCTGAATTCGATCAATGTAAATTATAAGCTTGAATTGTGAATGTTATCTATGGTTCATGGTTGTGTGCAC
Source organism: Coffea arabica (assembly GCF_036785885.1). Lineage (NCBI taxonomy): Eukaryota > Viridiplantae > Streptophyta > Magnoliopsida > Gentianales > Rubiaceae > Coffea > Coffea arabica. Next base: position 31,744,761 of record NC_092328.1, read on the forward strand.
GTGATTTTAGTTAGTGAGTCCTGGCGAGAGCTGGGCAGGCGGTCCGCTGAACCCTCTGGTACGCCTTAGGGGGAGGTGGGGTCGTCACAGAGCCCCTTTTTGAGCTCCGGAGCCATTTGCTCCAAATGAACAGAGGTGGAGACGTTGGTGTCCAGCACAAGACTCCCCAAGAACTCATTGAAGCCAAAATCATATCATGAATTCACATGCAAGCACGCATGAGATGCAGTCGAGTAAATAATGCAAGAAACATTTCACGAGAAGTTTTAACAATAGTTTGGGGTTACTCACCTCCACGGCTCAGGAATCATCCATCATATAACATTACCTTGTCCGAATCCAAGCCCTTCAACTCAAACTCAAAGCCATCAAATGCTTTCAAAGATCGGACAGCATTTCCCCTACATTTGCTTACTTTTCCAGCCGTCATGGCTTCATTATTTTGCTCAACCAGTCCCAAAGTCATATGAAATATAACTTCATCACAACAGCCTTTCAATAGGCTCAAAGTCATTCAAATACAAGATTTAGCTAGGAAAATGACCGGAAATGAAAGTTAAGCTCTAACTCGGAAAACAGTTTTTGACGTCAGTTTGAGGTTTTAGCACCAAAGGCACTATGATTATCGGATGAAGGTGAAAGATACACCGTTTCGATGTTAAGAGATAGCGCTACAATGTTGAAGAAGGAAACTCTGTCCAATTTCGAGTGTAACCAGGTCAAAAATGCAAGATACAACACCAGAACCGCAAAAACAGGTTCACAAATCGCATGTTACCTAAGTCGAAATCCAGTAATTCCAAAGCCATATGAAAGCTAAGATACAAGGCCACATTTCATCAGAAGACCTTAACAACCAATTCCGAAGCATTCCCAACCAAATAACCAATTACAGACGCAACTATCAAATTCGGGTAAAACCAGGGCAGCAAGGGTAATTCTATCTTTTCTCGAGTTACGCTACTCTGATTGACCTGAAATTTTGTAGAAATCTCTAAAATATCATTCTCTACAACTTTCATGTTTTAATCCAAGGCCAATTCGGCTTCTAACTATGAGCTACAGTGCCAGGCAGAATGTAAATCAAAGAAACCCTAACTTTCCAATTTTCTTTCCAAAACAGAAATTGCTTGCAATTAACCATTTTTTCCACCTTCTAGCTTCCTTAACTATCATCTCCAATCATAATACATGACCACATAATCATATTCATATGAAAACAGAAAATTCATACATAAATATAAAACTTCACCAATTTCTACCAAAATCAAGAAATCTTCCACCAAATCGCATCTTTAACCAACACAAGTCATTAATTTGACATTATCAAGACTAAAGAAAGAATTTCCTAGTTACTCACCTTGCAATCTCAAGAAAGCAAGCAACTTAGCACCAATTTCTTCCAAACAACCTCACCAACAACCTTACTACTACTAAGCTAAGGATTTTTATGGAGGAAATTCAAGTTTAATCAGTTGGCTTGAAAGATTGAGCAAGTTTAGAGGCAAGAAAGTTGAGAGCTTTCTTTTCTTTTCTTCCCAGCAAGAAAGTTGGCGAAGGAGCTTCAAAATAAGAAGAATTTTGGGTTAAATGGTAAAGGCATGAATAGTGGTCAAAAGGTCAAAAGGTAAGAATAAATCTTCAAATGACACTTGTCACTCCATTAATTGCATACCTAACCTTTTGTCTCTCTCACACCAATCCACATGGTAACCTCTAAATATCTCATAACACCCGGTAAATTTAAACCCAGTATCCAAAACTTAACCTAGTTGGCCGAATTTTTCCGAACTTTCCGCACTAGCGGGTCCCACGTCCGATATACGCTCTTAATTTCTCAAAAACTATTCGATACTAGAAAAATCATCTAAAAACTATATCTGCTCCTTAAAAGTATCTAGAAATTTTCCTAATCAAGAAAATGCAGAAAACATGCCATTAAAGATAATAAAACCTAGAAAATGGAACAGTTACGGGTTCTCACACTCATTCTTTCGGGGCGTCGCAATCTCCCCTCCTTAAAAGAATGTCGTCCTCGACATTCCATCTTGTATCAATCAAGTCAAGACATCCCGCAAGAATCACTGATATTTCAACCCAAACCCACAGTCCGGCATCCTAAACTTCAAGCCTAGGATACACTACAGAGATCTGAAACCTAAGCTCTGATACCACCTGTGATAGCCCCACCTCACCCTAGGGCGTACCAAAGGGTTTGGCGGGCCGCCTGCCCAGCTCTCGCCGGCACTCAATCACTTACTACAATCCTCAAATAGATTACAATATATATCTCAAATATTACATCAAATTCTCCAATAAATACAAGTCATAAGCGAAGCGGAAACTATTCCCCAAATTATACATAAAATGATTCGAAATCCAAACTGTACAAGATATAAGCCATCCAGTCACGTGAATAAGTACTACAAGCCTTCCTTCGCCACGAGCCCTGTGGAGGGGAATACGAGATTTTTGGGGTGAGTTAGAAGCTCAGTGAGTAACCAGTAAAAGCAGTCATCCAATATATTTCACAGTAACGTATTTCAATGATGTCATGATTCCGAGATCAAATGTACATATTTTGCTCTCGTGAGCCAGTGAAATCATTGCACTTACACACCCAACGCCCAAAAGATCCAGTAACAGTAAACAGTAAGAGGGAGCCCCTTTTTGAGCTCCGGAGCCATTTGCTCCAAAAGAACAGAGGTGGAGACGTTGGTGTCCAGCACAAGACTCCCCAAGAACTCATTGAAGCGAAAATCATATCATGAATTCACATGCAAGCACGCATGAGATGCAGTCGAGTAAATAATGCAAGAAACATTTCACGAGAAGTTTTAACAATAGTTTGGGGTTACTCACCTCCACGGCTCAGGAATCATCCATCATATAACATTACCTTGTCCGAATCCAAGCCCTTCAACTCAAACTCAAAGCCATCAAATGCTTTCAAAGATTGGACAGCATTTCCCCTACATTTGCTTACTTTTCCAGCCGTCATGGCTTCATTATTTTGCTCAGCCAGTCCCAAAGTCATATGAAATATAACTTCATCACAACAGCCTTTCAATAGGCTCAAAGTCATTCAAATACAAGATTTAGCTAGGAAAATGACAGGAAATGAAAGTTAAGCTCTAACTCGGAAAACAGTTTTTGACGTCAGTTTGCGGTTTTGGCACCAAAGGCACTATGATTATCGGATGAAGGTACAAGATACACCGTTTCGAAGCTAAGAGATAGAGCTACAATGTTGAGGAAGGAAACTCTGTCCAATTTCGAGTGTAACCAGGTCAAAAATGCAAGATACTACACCAGAACCGCAAAAACAGGTTCACAAATCGCATGTTACCTAAGTCGAAATCCAGTAATTCCAAAGCCATATGAAAGCTAAGATACAAGGCCACATTTCATCAGAAGACCTTAACAACCAATTCCGAAGCATTCCCAACCAAATAACCAATTACAGACGCAACTATCAAATTCGGGTAAAACCAGGGCAGCAAGGGTAATTCTATCTTTTCTCAAGTTACGCTACTCTGATTGACCTGAAATTTTGTAGAAATCTCTAAAATATCATTCTCTACAACTTTCATGTTTTAACCCAAGGCCAATTCGGCTTCTAACTATGAGCTACAGTGCCAGGCAGAATGTAAATCAAAGAAACCCTAACTTTCCAATTTTCTTTCCAAAACAGAAATTGTTTGCAATTAACCATTTTTTCCACCTTCTAGCTTCCTTAACTATCATCTCCAATCATCATACATGACCACATAATCATATTCATATGAAAACAGAAAATTCATACATAAATATAAAACTTCACCAATTTCTACCAAAATCAAGAAATCTTCCACCAAATCGCATCTTTAACCAACACAAGTCATTAATTTGACATTATCAAGACTAAAGAAAGAATTTCCTAGTTACTCACCTTGCAATCTCAAGAAAGCAAGCAACTTAGCACCAATTTCTTCCAAACAACCTCACCAACAACCTTACTACTACTAAGCTAAGGATTTTTATGGAGGAAATTCAAGTTTAATCAGTTGGCTTGAAAGATTGAGCAAGTTTAGAGGCAAGAAAGTTGAGAGCTTTCTTTTCTTTTCTTCCCAGCAAGAAAGTTGGCGAAGGAGCTTCAAAATAAGAAGAATTTTGGGTTAATTTTGGTTTAAATGGTAAAGGCATGAATAGTGGTCAAAAGGTCAAAAGGTAAGAATAAATCTTCAAATGACACTTGTCACTCCATTAATTGCATACCTAACCTTTTGTCTCTCTCACACCAATCCACATGGTAACCTCTAAATATCTCATAACACCCGGTAAATTTAAACCCAGTATCCAAAACTTAACCTAGTTGGCCGAATTTTTCCGAACTTTCCGCACTAGCGGGTCCCACGTCCGATATACGCTCTTAATTTCTCAAAAACTATTCGATACTAGAAAAATCATCTAAAAACTATATCTGCTCCTTAAAAGTATCTAGAAATTTTCCTAATCAAGAAAATGCAGAAAACATGCCATTAAAGATAATAAAACCTAGAAAATGGAACAGTTACGGGTTCTCACACTCATTCTTTCGGGGCGTCGCAATCTCCCCTCCTTAAAAGAATGTCGTCCTCGACATTCCATCTTGTATCAATCAAGTCAAGACATCCCGCAAGAATCACTGATATTTCAACCCAAACCCACAGTCCGGCATCCTAAACTTCAAGCCTAGGACACACTACAGAGATCTGAAACCTAAGCTCTGATACCACCTGTGACAGCCCCACCTCACCCTAGGGCATACCAAAGGGTTCGGCGGGCCGCCTGCCCAGCTCTCGCCGGGACTCAATCACTTACTACAATTCTCAAATAGATTACAATATATATCTCAAATATTATATCAAATTCTCCAATAAATACAAGTCATAAGCGAAGCGGAAACTATTCCCCAAATTATACATAAAATGATTCGAAATCCAAACTGTACAAGATATAAGCCATCCAGTCACGTGAATAAGTACTACAAGCCTTCCTTCGCCACGAGCCCTGTGGAGGGGAATACAAGATTTTTGGGGTGAGTTAGAAGCTCAGTGAGTAACCAGTAAAAGCAGTCATCCAATATATTTCACAGTAACGTATTTCAATGATGTCATGATTCCGAGATCAAATGTACATATTTTGCTCTCGTGAGCCAGTGAAATCATTGCACTTACACACCCAACGCCCAAAAGATCCAGTAGCAGTAAACAGTAAGAGGGAGCCCCTTTTTGAGCTCCGGAGCCATTTGCTCCAAACGAACAGAGGTGGAGACGTTGGTGTCCCGCACAAGACTCCCCAAGAACTCATTGAAGCCAAAATCATATCATGAATTCACATGCAAGCACGCATGAGATGCAGTCGAGTAAATAATGCAAGAAACATTTCACAAGAAGTTTTAACAATAGTTTGGGGTTACTCACCTCCACGGCTCAGGAATCATCCATCATATAACATTACCTTGTCCGAATCCAAGCCCTTCAACTCAAACTTAAAGCCATCAAATGCTTTCAAAGATCGGACAGCATTTCCCCTACATTTGCTTAATTTTCAGCCGTCATGGCTTCATTATTTTGCTCAGCCAGTCCCAAAGTCATATGAAATATAACTTCATCACAACAGCCTTTCAATAGGCTCAAAGTCATTCAAATACAAGATTTAGCTAGGAAAATGACAGGAAATGAAAGTTAAGCTATAACTCGGAAAACAGTTTTTGACGTCAGTTTGCGGTTTTGGCACCAAAGGCACTATGATTATCGGATGAAGGTACAAGATACACCGTTTCGAAGCTAAGAGATAGAGCTACAATGTTGAGGAAGGAAACTCTGTCCAATTTCGAGTGTAACCAGGTCAAAAATGCAAGATACTACACCAGAACCGCAAAAACAGGTTCACAAATCGCATGTTACCTAAGTCGAAATCCAGTAATTCCAAAGCCATATGAAAGCTAAGATACAAGGCCACATTTCATCAGAAGACCTTAACAACCAATTCCGAAGCATTCCCAACCAAATAACCAATTACAGACGCAACTATCAAATTCGGGTAAAACCAGGGCAGCAAGGGTAATTCTGTCTTTTCTCAAGTTACACTACTCTGATTGACCTGAAATTTTGTAGAAATATCTAAAATATCATTCTCTACAACTTTCATGTTTTAACCCAAGGCCAATTCAGCTTCTAACTATGAGCTACAGTGCCAGGCAGAATGTAAATCAAAGAAACCCTAACTTTCCAATTTTCTTTCCAAAACAGAAATTGCTTGCAATTAACCATTTTTTCCACCTTCTAGCTTCCTTAACTATCATCTCCAATCATCATACATGACCACATAATCATATTCATATGAAAACAGAAAATTCATACATAAATATAAAACTTCACCAATTTCTACCAAAATCAAGAAATCTTCCACCAAATCGCATCTTTAACCAACACAAGTCATTAATTTGACATTATCAAGACTAAAGAAAGAATTTCCTAGTTACTCACCTTGCAATCTCAAGAAACCAAGCAACTTAGCACCAATTTCTTCCAAACAACTTCACCAACAACCTTACTACTACTAAGCTAAGGATTTTTATGGAGGAAATTCAAGTTTAATCAGTTGGCTTGAAAGATTGGGCAAGTTTAGAGGCAAGAAAGTTGAGAGCTTTCTTTTCTTTTCTTCCTAGCAAGAAAGTCGGCCAAGGAGCTTCAAAATAAGAAGAATTTTGGGTTAATTTTGGTTTAAATGGTAAAGGCATGAATAGTGGTCAAAAGGTCAAAAGGTAAGAATAAATCTTCAAATGACACTTGTCACTCCATTAATTGCATACCTAACCTTTTGTCTCTCTCACACCAATCCACATGATAACCTCTAAATATCTCATAACACCCGGTAAATTTAAACCCAGTATCCAAAACTTAACCTAGTTGGCCGAATTTTTCCGAACTTTCCGCACTAGCGGGTCCCTCGTCCGATATACGCTCTTAATTTCTTAAAAACTATTCGATACTAGAAAAATCATCTAAAAACTATATCTGCTCCTTAAAAGTATCTAGAAATTTTCCTAATCAAGAAAATGCAGAAAACATGCCATTAAAGATAATAAAACCTAAAAAATGGAACAGTTACGGGTTCTCACACTCATTCTTTCGGGGCGTCACTCCTGTTAGGAAAACAAAGGCAATAGAGTGAGCTTTCACCCAATGAGGTACACTCATGCAGATCAATAAAGTTCACATAAGCACAAAGTTGCTCAGTCCAAACGTTCAACAAGTAATCCGAAAGAACATTACATTTAATTTCTGTGACAGCCCCACTTTCCCCTAAGGCGAACCAAAGAGGTTAGCGGACTACCTGCCCAACTCTCGCCAGGACTAACGGTGCAGGCAAACACGATCCAAGACGTTTCGGGAAAATAATACGCGCTCACATAAGCCGAAATCGTAAAATAGCTAAACGCAAACTAAACCGTCGGTGAATAGTAGGTGCCATGTCATATAACTCGGAAAAATATTTCCAAACCAAATAAGACCCATAAACAGGGTTAAGCAGTGTTATATACATGCGTTTGTAACTTTACAAAACAAAATGGGGATAATTGGATCAAAATACATTTAGGATTTTGCTCAAAAGGAGCTATTCAAATTATATTCACATAAGCTCAACCCGGCAACCAACATGCATAGCCTTTCCAAAAGTATTCAAATTCCTGTAAGGAAAACAAAAGGAATAGAGTGAGCTTACGCCCAGTGAGACACTACCACTCAAGCAACGAAGATCATATAAGCCTTCAAGGCATCAAGTTCACATATACCAAAGCCACATTGTAAACAACAAGTGAGTAGTACACTCACCAAGCAAGCAAGTTAAATTTCATCAACTTCCGCTCAAAGAGCGTCTTGGACCACTGTGTCCTAGAACAGTCAAATAAGCGGAATAAGACTCAGTTACAAGTCATAACCAACTCCACATACCACCAAAATAAGGTTCCACTAGAATGTATAAGCACCAGAGTAAACCAGGAAAATCCGGAAATGGAATTAAGCTCTAATCCAAAAAAAAAACAGTTTTTGACATCATTTTACGGTTTTGGCACCATTGGCACTACGATTATCGGATGGAGGTACAAGATACGCTGTTTCGAAGCTAAGAGATAGAGATACAATGTTGAAGAAGGCTACTCTGTCCTGTTCTGAATGTAACTTGTTCAAAATTTCAATATACTACACCAGAACAGCAAAAACAGGTTCACAAACCGTATTCTGGTTCAAACATCATAAGGCAGGCTACCTAAGTCCAAATCAAGTGATTCCAAAGCCATCCGAAAGCTAAGATACAAGGCTACAATTCATCAGAAGACATAAACCACCAAATCAGAAGTATTCCCTATCAAATTAACCAATTACCAGAACTGATTACCAAGTTCGGGTAGAAACAGGGCAGCAGGGGTATTTCTGTCTTTTCACAAGCTACGTTGCTCCGATTGACCTGAAATTTTGCAGGCATCTCTAAAATATCATTCCCTACAACTTTCATGTTTTAACCAAGGCCAGTTCGGCCTCTAACTATGAGGTACAGTGCCGGGCAGAATGTAAAAAAATAAAACCCTATCTTCCAAAATTTCTTTCCAAAACAGAAATTTCCTGCAATTAACCACCACATACACCTTCTAGCTTCCTTCAATATCATTTCCAATCATCATACATAACCACACAATGATAATCATATGAAAACAGAAAAATCATCAATAATTATAAAACTTCACCAAATTCAACCAAAATCAAGATATAATCCACAAAATTCCCTCTTAGGCTACCACAAATCATGAATTAAATATCATTAGATGGAGGAGAGGGGTTCCTTCACTACTCACCTTAGGAATACAAGAGAGGGAGCAACTAATCCCCTTAGCCTTCCAAACAACTCCACTAAACACCTCACAATCACTCACTTAAGGGTTTCTATGGAACAAAAGCAAGATTAAATGGTTGAGTTATTGGATTTGAGCAAGAGTAGAGTTAGGAATTTGGAGAGTTTTCCTTTCTTTCTTCCTTGGAGAGAGCCGGCTTCAACAGCTTGGAAATAAGGGTGAATTTTGGTAATTTTTGTTCTGTTGGTTTATTGGGTCAAATGGTAAAAGAATGAATAGTAGTCATAACTTAAGACTTAATCTTATGGTGACACTTGTCACCTTATTTAATGCATCTCTATCTCTTTGTTACTCTCACACCAATCCACTTGGTACCCTCTAATTATCTCTTAAAACCCGATAAATTAAATCCAGTATCCAAAACTTAACCTAACTGGCCGAATTTTACCGAACTTTCCGCACTAGCGGGTCCCACGTTCGATATACATTCTTATTTTCTAAAAATCTAACAGATACTAGAAAATTCATCTAAAAACTATATGTACTCATAAAAATTATCGGAAAAATTTTCCTAATAAAGAAAATGCAGAAAACATGCCATTAAAGAGAATAAAACCTAGAAAATGAGAAAATTACGGGTTCTCACACTCTCTCCCCCTTAAAAGAATTTCGCCCTCGAAATTTCTCATCTTAACTCACGAAAAGTTCAGAGCATTTCGTTTGTATCTCTTCTTCCACTTCCCAGATAGCTTCTTGTATCTCATGATTTCTCTACTTTTCCCGAGCGAAAACAACTGCGACTAACTCTAGATCGTGGGTTGGATAGTTTTGTTCGTGGGGTTTCAATTTCTTAGAGGCAAAAGATATCACATTCTAGTTTTGCGTCAACAAACACCCCAAACCTTCTCTCCTACCCAAACACGGCAATCCTTACAAACCATACCAGTGCTCAAACGATGTTTTCCCATAGGAGTACTACTTTCAGGTCGTAGGGTAGACGAGCAGGTTTTGTATCTATTCCGTACATAAAATTGGGGTTGACAAATGAATAAGTAACACAGGGATCTACTAAGATTTTCGCAAATCGATGAAATACCGAAATTGTACCTTCCTCAATTTCAGAAAAATCGGGGACCTGTTGTGGCTCCAGTGAATACACTCGAGCCACTACCTTAGGTTTGGTCCCCTCCACCTTGGCGGGTTTGGAAGTAGTCCTCGTCGATTGCTGACTCCCCTTTCCATCTCGTGATAGGACTGGACAAGTAGCGAGCTAATGGTTTGCACTTCCACAGCACAAACATTTTCCCCCCTTCTTCCAGTAATTGTCCTCCGAGTGGTTTGACTTTCCGCAATACCCGCAAGGTCCACGTGCTGCAGAAGCCGAGCCTCCTCTCTGGCCTCTCCCTACTTGGCCGCCTCGTGACGGGCTCTCTCGTGACACTCCCGGCATCCTTTCTCCTCCCGTTCCCCGCCCAAACTTGGAAGGGGTACTCTCATCCCCCTGCTCCGAACTACTTCCAAGAAATCCTCACTTTTTCGCCTGGAAGTTTCTCACCTGTAGCCTAGCATTCTCTACTCGTTGTGCCTTCTCCACTGCATCGCTGAAGGCGTTAATTTGGGCTACCGCGAGGTCCTTCTGGATTTCTACGTTCAGGCCCTGGACAAATCGCCGTATTCTTCGTTGCTCGGTCATGATGAGTTCGGGCGCAAATTTGGATAGGCAGGTGAATTGGCTCTCGTACTCCGCTACAGATTGGGCCCCCTGACGAAGCCGAATAAATTCATCTTCCTTCCGCTCCTGAACTAGAGGAGGGAAGAATTTGGCATTGAATTCTCTCATAAAATTTACCCAAGTCCTGGGCGTTTGTTCCCGTTCCCATTTTTGCCGAATGATATTCCACCAGGAACGGACCGCCCCTTCCAACTGGAAAATGGCAAAAGTCACCTGCCGTTCTTCGGTGTAGTGCAGGGCAGCGAAAATGTCTATCATTTTCTCAAGCCACCTTTCGGCGACATCCGGGTCGGGCCCCCCAACGAATTTTGGTGGGGCAAACTTCTGGAATCTTTCAAGAGCCTTATCCTCGCTCTCCACGTGATTACCGGGGTTCCCAGGGTTGGGGTTAGGGTTTTGACCCTGTTGGTGCACCACTTGGGCTAGTAAATTAGTCATTTACTGCATAGCAGCCGCTATTTGGATGTTAGGATCAACCCTAGGTTCAGGGTTAGGTCCAGATGAGGTTTCCCCAGTGCCCATTTCAGGCGTGGGTTGCCTACCCCCGCGTCCACGGCCTCGACCACTACGAGTGCCTTCCATCAATCTAAGTCGATCTAGGTCACAAGATAATTATACTATTAAAGGGCACCTAACCCTTCTTTTCGTAGCACTAAACAGGAACAATTAACTAAAACAACTACCACGTAGAGCATTTAAACACATAACACATATACATAGCACACATAACCGGATCAAGTAATTATACAGAACAGTCAGTCAAGTACATACAAAGTCATCCCATGAAACAAAAGGGGTCCTCCAAAAGTACTATAGACAGACTAGGTCACGAGTACAAAAGAACTCACGAAAAGTTTTCCCCCCTCCTAGGGCTCCGTCCATAATCTATGAAAATAACACCATTTATATCTTAATCAAGGTTGAGCACGCTTAACCATACCCGAACAAACCACACGAAGTTCCATAGAATCGCATTTCTAGTTCGCCCAATCCTTTCTAACCTAGGCTCTCATCTCTTTCGTATCCGGGCGCAAAAATCCCATCTAAGATGATTCACAACTCGAGCCGGCCGGTCCCAAGCGTAAATCATCCATATTAAAGATTCCTACCCGACATACATACCTAGGTTCCTCAAGTCCCATGATAATGATCCTTACACTTATGACATGCACAGTTCATAGCTTACGTTCAAAAGAGCACTTATACCTTTCGACGCATTCACGAAAGCAGGATCATAATACCACTTGGCCCAAGCTCACTCCGCGCAGAGACCACGCGAAGTGGCTCTCATACCACCTGTGACAGCCCCACTTTCCCCTAAGGCGAACCAAAGAGGTTAGCGGACTGCCTGCCCACCTCACGCCAGGACTAACGGTGCAGGAAAACACGATCCAAGACGTTTCAGGAAAATAATACGCGCTCACATAAGCCGAAATCGCAAAATAGCTAAACGCAAACTAAACCAAATAAGACACATAAACAGGGTTAAGCAGTGTTATATACATACGTTTGTAAATTTACAAAACAAAAGGGGGATAATTGGATCAAAATACATTTAGGGTTTTGCTCAAAAGGAGCTATTCAAATTACATTCACATAAGCTCAACTCAGCAACCAACATGCATAGCCTTTCCAAAAGTATTCAAATTCCTGTAAGGAAAACAAAACGAATAGAGTGAGCTTACGCCCAGTGAGACACTACCACTCAAGCAACGAAGATCATATAAGCAGATAGCAGTTCATTCCAATTCATCGAATAAAAGTAAGCCAAGAGTACACATCAATAACATTGGTAAAAGGATACAGACGGCTCTCAAGAGCCCCTTTCCTTGCTTGTATACTTGATCGGACTTCATTGACCCTCCGTCAATGTTTACGAGTAACCAACCGTAGGCTCCACTTTACTTCCATTCCTTCCACCCAACATACCCCTACCGGACCCGAACTCCAAACAGTAGAAATTTGGTAATACTCGAGTATACCGGAATCAAGAGTCTCACTACTACAAGATTCCATATAACAGTCCCCATGGCCCGTCAATTTTCACGACCAAGCCCTCGCCGGCTCGATCCAATCGACTACCAATGGGGTTGAGCTCAGTAGTATCAGTAATGGTCGTTGGATACTCATCCAAGCGACACCAAATTCATGAACCAAATTCAGTATTTCATGTATCATTCAATCATTACAGTGAAACAGTAGACAATCATATGAGATACCAAATGGGTGAGGGTGATCAAGTACACCCTCACTTAATCAATTTCAATGGAGCAAAGAAGCCTTCAAGGCATCAAGTTCACATATACCAAAGCCACATTGTAAACAACAAGTGAGTAGTACACTCACCAAGCAAGCAAGTGAAATTTCATCAACTTCCGCTCAAAGAGCGTCTTGGACCACCGTGTCCTAGAACAGTCAAATAAGCGGAATAAGACTCAGTTACAAGTCATAACCAAATCCACATACCACCAAAATAAGGTTCCACTAGAATGTATAAGCACTAGAGTAAACCAGGAAAATCCGGAAATGGAATTAAGCTCTAATCCAAAAAAAAAATAGTTTTTGACATCATTTTACGGTTTTGACACCATTGGCACTACGATTATCGGATGGAGGTACAAGATACACCGTTCTGAAACTAAGAGATAGAGATACAATGTTGAAGAAGGCTACTCTGTCCAGTTCTGAGTGTAACCAGTTCAAAATTTCAATATACTACACCAGAACCGCAAAAACAGGTTCGCAAACCGTATTCTGGTTCAAACATCATAAGGCAGGCTACCTAAGTCCAAATCAAGTGATTCCAAAGCCATCCGAAAGCTAAGATACAAGGTTAAAATTCATCAGAAGACATAAACAACCAAATCAGAAGTATTCCCTATCAAATTAACCAATTACCAGAACTGATTACCAAGTTCGGGTAGAAACAGGGAAGCAGGGGTATTTCCATCTTTTCACAAGATACGTTGCTCCGATTGACCTGTAATTTTGTAGGAATCTCTAAAATATAATTCCCTAAAACTTTCATGTTTTAACCCAAGGCCAGTTCGGCCTCTAACTATGAGGTACAGGTCCAGGCAGAATGTAAGAAAATAAAACCCTATCTTCCAAAATTTCTTTCCAAAACAGAAATTTCCTGCAATTAACCACCACATACACCTTCTAGCTTCCTTCAATATCATTTCCAATCATCATACATAGCCACACAATGATAATCATATGAAAACAGAAAAATCATCAATAATTATAAAACTTCACCAAATTCAACCAAAATCAAGATATAATCCACAAAATTCCCTCTTAGGCTACCACAAATCATGAATTAAACATCATTAGATGGAGGAGAGGGGTTCCTTCACTACTCACCTTAGGAATACAAGAGAGGGAGCAACTAATCCCCTTAGCTTTCCAAACAACTCCACTAAACACCTCACAATCACTCACTTAAGGGTTTCTATGGAACAAAAGCAAGATTAAATGGTTGAGTTATTGGATTTGAGCAAGAGTAGAGCTAGGAATTTGGAGAGTTTTCCTTTCTTTCTTCCTTGGAGAGAGCCGGCTTCAAGAGCTTGGAAATAAGGGTGAATTTTGGTAATTTTTGTTTTGTTGGTTTATTTGGTCAAATGGTAAAAGAATGAATAGTAGTCATAACTTAAGACTTAATCTTATGGTGACACTTGTCACCCTATTTAATGCATCTCTATCTCTTTGTTCCTCTCACACCAATCCACTTGGTACCCTCTAATTATCTCTTAACACCCGATAAATTAATCCAGTATCCAAAACTTAACCTAACTGGCCGAATTTTACCGAACTTTCCGCACTAGCGTGTCCCACGTCCGATATACATTCTTATTTTCTAAAAATCTAACCGATGCTAGAAAAATCATCTAAAAACTATATGTACTCATAAAAATTATCACAAAAATTTTCCTAATAAAGAAAATGCAGAAAACATGCCATTAAACAGAATAAAACCTAGAAAATGAGAAAATTACGGGTTCTCACAAATTCAATAAAAGGATACGAACGGCTCTCAAGAGCCCTTTTCCTCGTTTGTTGTACTTGATCTCGCCCCATTAACCCTCCATCAACGCTTAAAGAAGTAACCACTACCGTAGACCCCACTTTCTCCCATTTCCATCCACCTCACATACCCCTACCGGGCCCGAACTCCATTCAGTTTACAATGGTAATACCTGAATATACCGAAATCAAGGGTCTCATACCCAATGATTCCATAGAAACAGTCCCCACGGCTTATCAATCTCCTCGACCATGCCCTTGCTGGCTTGAGTCAATCGATCGCCAATAGGGTTGAGCTGGTGTGAGAACCCGTATATTTTCTTATTTTCTAGGTTTTATGTTAATTAATTGCATGTTATTTTGCATTTTCTTTATTAGAAAAATCTTCCAGGTAATTTGTATGGTAAATATAGTTTTTAGATGATTTTTCTAGTATCGGTTAGTTTTTGAGAAATTAAGAGCATATATCGGACGTGGGACCCGCTAGTGCGGAAAGTTCGAAAAAAATTCGACCAATTAGGTTATGTTTTGTATACCGGGATTAATTTACTAGGTGATAAGAGGTTACTTAGTTGTATTATTGTTGGAATAGCATTGGGGGGAAAAAGGATAAGCTTTAGGGCCAAAAGGTGACAAGTGTCACCATGCCATTTATTCTTGGACTTTGACTAACTTTCCTACTTTACTATTTAATCAAAATTTGACCAAAAATTCATCACATTTTGCTCCCCTTTGGCCGAACCTCTTGCTCAAGAAAATAAAAAAATCCTCCAACTTCCTACTTCATAATCTTGCTCCAATCTTCAAATCAAACCGATAAAACTTCAAATCACTCCATAAAATCCCTTTGCTAAGTGGTCTTGAGGTAGTTGGTGAAGTGGTTTGAGAAACAAAGGTGCTTAGTTGGCTCTTCTCTCAAGTTGCAAGGTGAGTAGCTAAGGAGTTCATTCTTTGGTCTTACTAATGTTAAATTGGTAGCTTGTGTTAGTCAAAGATGTGATTTGGTGAAAGATTTCATGACTTTTAGTTGAGATTGGTGACTTTTATATTTATTCTTGAATTTTTCTATTTTTATGTGTTTAATATTTATTGGCCATGGATGATGGTTGGGAATGATCTAAAATGAAGCTAGGGTGTGTAAATTGTGGCTATTTGCGGAAAATTTCTGCTTTGAAAGGAAATTTCGGAATTAGGGTTTCAATTAATCCCATTCTATCTGGTACTATTTATCCTAGTTAGAGGCCGAATTAGCCTTGGGTTAAAACATTAAAGTTGTATAGAATGATGTTTTATGGTAGCCTGAAAAATCTCAGCTCAATCGGAGCAACGTAGCCTATGAAACGACCAAAATACCCCTGCTGCCCTGTTTCTATCCGAACATGCTAATCAGCTTTTGTAATTGGTTGTTTTGACCAGGAATACTACTGATTTGGTTGTAAATGTCTTCTTAAGACTTATAGCCTTGTATCTCAGCTTTCAAATGGCTTTGGAATCACTTGAATTGGAGTTGTATGTGCTGAGATATGATTGAATGAATCAGGACTGCTAGTTGAACTGTGAACTGGAAAATCTGGGGTTGTTTTAGTAAATATGACCTAGATACATTGCAAACTGGACTGAGTGGCCTTCTTCAACATTGTAGCCCTTTCTCTTAGCTTCAAAACGGTGTAAATTTCACCTCATTCCGACTAGTGTCGCTTCAGTTGTGTTAGTTCCGCTAAGCAACAGCAAATCTGCCTTTTGTTTTCCAACCTAAACGTCATTTCCGCACATGTCCTAGCTTGATTTGGTAATCATATGACATTGAGCCTATTGAGTGGCTATTTATGTTGTGTGTAATGTTGGGATTGATTGAGGAAAATAATTGTGATACCCCAAGTTTTAGGATACTATTGTTGTTTAGCCTCAAAGAGAATATTACGGTTTCTTTATTTTATTGTTTTGTTTTACAGACTAGAAACCCTAAATTCTAGAAATAAAGT
The DNA here is from genome assembly GCF_036785885.1 of Coffea arabica. Taxonomy (NCBI): domain Eukaryota; kingdom Viridiplantae; phylum Streptophyta; class Magnoliopsida; order Gentianales; family Rubiaceae; genus Coffea; species Coffea arabica. Next base: position 31,761,379 of record NC_092328.1, read on the forward strand.
CTAATCAAAACCCTAGTTTCATTTGTGACTGACCGTTTTCTCAAATTTCTCATATTTTAACCGAAACCCTAAATTCAATTTATGAAATTGTAAAACCCCTCACGTTTTCTTAAAAATGCCCTTTTAATTGGAAATTATGATTTTATAATAGCCCTACCACCCAATCATTCCACAATAAGTGCAAATGAACTTAAAAAGTAGGGTTTCACTTTTCGTTTTCAAGTTGGAGCAAGTTAGGGTTTTCACGTGTATCCGTAGTGTAATTATCCGGTACGGAGCGAGGATCAAATTTGGTGCTTAAGAGTGACTTTTAGGTGAGAAATAATATGTGATTAGGAATAATGATAAAAAGTTAGTGAATATGAAGTAAAAACCCTAGTACGTGTGATTTAAGGAAAAAAGGTGCGAACCAACGTGTACCGTGCACTACCGATTGAACGCACCACTTGATCACCACTTTCTTACCATACAAGCTCATTAATATTTGAGCAAAATATCTCCTTATTTCCAGCTGTCTTTGACCGAAATTTAGGGCTAAAAATGCAAGGAAAGAAAAAGAAATTTTGGTTGGCTTTGGTGGTGACAAGTGTCACTCACCTATGGCCACTTGACCAAGCCAAAAGTCCAACCTTCTTATCCTCCATTTTGCTCCATTCCCCTTCATTTTTCTGCTGGTTGGCCCAGACAAGAGAGGAGAAAGAGAGAGCAAGAAACAACCTTCCTTCATCTTGAGTTTGAGCCATCCAAGTGAGGAAACAAAATTCTAAACCGATTAATTTGTGAGTTGTGACCTTGGGAAGTTAGGGGAAACAAAAATTTCAAGAGGAGGTGAAGTATTACTCTTGCAAGCTTCTTTTGTTGAGGTATAAGGTCTAACCATGGCTTTGGTCCTTTTATTTTTGCTTAGGTTGTTATATAAATCATATTTTGGTTAGATTAGTAGTTATCCAAGTTGTTGGGATGAATTTGAGGTGATGAATGTAAGTTAGGGTTTGATGATTTTCTGACTAAAATTGTTGTATGGATAATATATGTTGTATCTAAACTTATATAATAGGTTGTGGTGATGATTGGAGCAAGAAATGAAGAAAGTTTCCTTTGAAAATGAAAAATTCCAGATTTCTGGAAAATTTGACTTCAGTTCTGTCCGGTTTCAGTGCACTATGTTAGAGACCGAATTAGGCTTAGTATAAAACATGAAAGTTGTATAGAATGATGTTTTATATATTTCTACAAAATTTCAGCTCCATCGGAGCAATGTAGCCTGTGAAAAGACCAAAATACCATCACTGCCCTAGGATGTTTCCAGTGATCCGTTTTAGACAGTTCATCTAGTTGACCGTGTCTATTCACTATGATCCGTGCTGATTTAGTCATTTTCCAAATATGAAAGTTTTAGTACTTTGTCTTAGATTTTCAACGCCTCCAAGAACGCCTGAAACGGACTTTGGTAACCTGAGATATGGCCATTTAAATGTAGTACGGTTAACTAGTCGGTTAGTTGGAAGTTGGTTCTGTGAATTGGGAATTTGACTGGGTTACACTGGAAATTTGACTAAGTGATCTTCATGAAATTTGTAGGCCTTTGTCTTAGCTTCGAAACGGTATAAGTTTCACGCCAATCCAATAAGCATAGCCTCGGATGTGTCCATTCCGTAAAAACCCATCAAATCTGTCTCTTGTTAAATTTTATTTCCGCACTTGTTGCTAGCTTGATTTTGTCCTTGTATTGTCTTGAACCTATTGAATGGCTATTGAAATTAGATTTTTGTGTGTGTACCTTTGGGTTTGAATGAGGAAAATAATGAAGCCATAAATGGCTGGAAATTAGGTAAATACAAAGGGCATGCTGCCCAAATTTACGCTCGAGGACTAGAGAAATATACGTGCGACTTGGGTAAAGTTGATCAATGAATATCACTTGAACCATCTAGGACTTTTGCTACTTTGGTTATCGAGGGTTATACGTTAGAATCTCGCCGAACTTGTACCCTTGAGAAATACAACTATGACTACTAGGAATACGTTTTCCTTATACTTTCGACTCAAATGGCATTTTCAAGTATAAATGTTATAAAGTTATATAGTTTGAAAAGCGAGCGAGTGTTTCACGAATATTCTCCAAGTGAATTTCCATGTCTTGATTCTTATTGAACGAAACGTCTACGTTTCGAACCTTAGTTGATTTTCAAAGTTCTTAAATCACGTTTTATCGCAGATTTGGACTCCGAACCCGGAGTATAAACCAGACGTGATTCCTAGGGGCACTTCATTTTGGTGAGTGCTTCCAAATACCTGATTGAACTGGACACTTGTTTCCAATACTTGATCAATATGATTAAATGATATATGATTGGCTTGATCGGGTAAGAGTGTACTGTATCGCACTTGCCCTTATTTGATATATACTTGTTTATTGTTAAAATTGAATTGATATACTTGTTTATGTTGTGCGCACTTCCTGGAATTCCAGAAACCCTACGACAAGTTACTCGGGTCGAGCCGGCAAGGGCTTGATCGATTGGATAACGAACCCTGGGTCTCTTGATTGTCGAGTGGAGTGATATCTCCTCGACTATAGGGGAGTGATAGTGGAGTGATATACTCGAGTATTACCACCCGTGTTTATTGAGGATTTTGGGCCCAGTAGGGGGTGTAAATGGTGGACGGAGAGTAGTGTAAGTGGTGCTCTACTGGATTGGTTCCTTTACTTGAAAGTTGATGGAGTGTCAACTACTACGTGATCAAGCTCCTGATGATGAAATGGGAAGTTGGCTCCTGAGAGCCATCCGTATCCTTATGCTTTGGAATGATTATTGCTTATTGGATTATTGTTTATTCTGAAAAACTTTTACACTCGCTCATTTTGAGATTGCTACTTGACGTGTTATTGCTCACTTTTATGAACTCTTCATACTCGTTACCTTGCTATATCAAAAACTTGTACTTATAAATAATGGTCAATTTACTATTTGGAACCTCACTGGGCTTTTAGCTCATTCCACTCCATTTGTTTTCCTTACAGGGGTACGAGCGAGGCGTGAGATATGTAAAGACTAGCGTAGACTAGTTGTTTTGACTTTTGACTTGTACTCGCGCCATCACTTGATTAGGATGATTGTACTTGGATTGTATACACTTTGAACCCGTTTGGGTATATAGAGGCTTTGTATTTTGAATATGCATCGATGTAAATTGTAAGTGTGAATAGCGATGTTATTTATTGTCGACGGTTGTGTGCACGTGATACGAGTGAGTGAGTCCTGGCGAGAGTTGGGCAGGCGGTCCGCTAAACCCTAGGGTACGCCCAGGGGGAGGTGGGGCCGTCACAATAATGAAGCCATAAATGGCTGGGAAATAGGTAAATACAAAGGGCGTGCTGCCCAAATTTTCGCTCGAGGGCTAAGTTTCTATTTGAACTTGTATATTTTTCGTTTGGCAAATACTATGACCGTTTTCCATCTTAAAACATGATCCTTCTTCAATTGGAAACTCCAAATGTGTACTTACTCTTACCCAAATAAAGAGGAGTTGTTTAGGGTTTTCCTGGGTATTTTGACCTCCTTTTTTTCATGAATTTCATTAAGACCTTTAGTGTATAATATCTACTTGAATATGAGCTGATTTTGAACCATATAAACGATTTCGAAAACAGTATTTTTTAGCCTATCTAGGTGGTTTCCGACTTGTCTTTAGTTTGGTTTTACGTTTGGTCTACGAAACCCTAATTATTCTTGTCCACGGGTCCAAATGTCATCGTTTCACTTTAAAGTCTTTTTATACGTTCTACTCATCAATTGTTGAGTTTCTTTGATTTCACCTAATTGTTTGTGCTAGATGAGCTGTAATATTCTTTCTCGTTTAATTTTAGGTTTTCTCGGTGACTAAGGATAATATCCGGAAGAATATTTTGCACGTTGTTTTGCGTACATAGGTGAGTGTTCCTTGTTTGTTATATTCTCCTTGACTTCATGACTTGTTATTATTGTTTGATAATGTGTTAAGTGTTTCCAATGATTTCCAAAATGAATTTTCTAGGCGAGCGTGTACTTTATCGCGCTCGACCTAAATGAAACGTGAAATTTTCAACGATTTAATGATTGATACATTAGTTGTGCATGATGTAAACCTTTTGGCTGAACTGGGCCCTGGGTGTGAACGTTGGTATACTCGAGTATTACCTTGTAGGTTGGTGGAGCCTGGCCAACGTTCAGGAGGGGGTGAATGAAATGAACGATCGAACGAGGATTTTACTTACAAAAATGCATTTTCGAATGATTGGAGGAATAAGGGGAATGACAGGAGAACGAACGAACGAACGAATGGCTTCCTGTGAGCCCGTATCCTTTTAATGTATGCGTTATTATCGCTTTCCATTGTAAATGGTTCTTGAATTATTGATTATCGATGGTTAATGTATTGGCTTTGTTGTTGAATATGTGTTCGGAACCTCACTGAGCTTTTAGCTCACCCCTTTAGTTTTGTTTTCCTTAACAGGAGGATGCGGGCAAGGACGAGAGCCCAGTGTAGGTTAGCCTAGTCTAGTTTTTTTGTTTTGTAATGGTTCTCGCCCTAGTGCTTGGCACGGGTTGGATGTATGATGAATTGAGAACCTTTGTATATTCGATATTTGTACTTCCTTTTGAGATAGAAATGTATATAAGTTTCGCTTTAAATTTTGGATTGTTATTTCGTTTGATCTTGTGGTTTTATTTCAGATTTGATTGAGGTTCGACTGAGTCCCGACGAGAGCTGGGTAGGCAGTCCGCCGAACCCTCTGGTTTGCCTTATGTGGAGGTGGGGCTGTCACAGAGCTCAGAGTAAATAGTAACAGTCATTGGATACATGTCCAAACGACGCCAATTCAAGTATATTCGCAGACATTCAATTGATACAGTAACAGTCACATAAGCCAGTCACATAAGCCATTGAGTGTAAGAGTGATAAAGTGCACCCTTAACTCAACCAAGCTCATCAATACACACAAGCACTCAAGCCATAGATTTCAAGTATAGCGAAACCATGAAGTAACAAGTATGTGAGTAATACACTCACCAATCAAACAAAAGGAATTTCACAAATTTCCGTCCAATGAGCGCCTTGGGTCACCGGCACGCCCTAAAACATTCAAGTAAACACAATGAGACTCGAATACGAGTCATAAACTGAATCCACAAACTACTAGAGTAAAATCAAATAGAACGTATAAGTGCAAAATCAAACTAGGGCATGTGCGGAAATGAAGTTTAGGTTGGAAAACAAAAGTCAGATTTGACGTTGCTTAGCGGAACTAACACAACTGAAGCTACACTTGTCGGATTGAGGTGCAATTTACACCGTTTCGAAGCTAAGAGAATGGGCTACAACTTTGAAGAAGACCATCAGTCCAGTTCGTGGTGTAGCTAGGTCAAAATTTCAATGTACCAAACCAGAATCGTACAAACAGGTTACCTAACTGCATTCTGGTTAAACGATCATAACACTGGCTACCGAAGTCTAATTGGAGCGTTTCTAGGGCCGTTAAAAATTTAAGACACAGCACTACAACTTTTGTGTTTTAGCCAAAATCAAACTCAGTACGCATCAGGGTGAACGATCGCGGTCAGTTTGGGTGAACTGCTAACCCTGACCGCCGAACTCCTACCTAGGGCAATTTGGGTATTTCCATCTTTTCACAAGTTACCAAGCTCAGATTGGGTTGAAATTTTGTAGGAAACTATAAAACATTATTTCCTACAACTTTCATGTTTTAACCTAAGGCTAATTCAGCCTCTAACTAGGTCTAACAGTACCAGGCAGAACAGGGGAAATTTACAACCCTAAACTGTCATTTTCTGCGCTAACCAGAAATTTCCGCAACCAATCGTATCCAACATATATTAACTCCAGATTACACTATAATAAGCACTCAATCCATGACCAAACCATGATTATCATACAAAACAAAAAAATAACAATAATAAATCAAAATCCATCATAACTTCACTTCCAACCATAAACAAACCATAATCACACCATATGTCATCATATTGAGCTACTAAAGCCACCAATTGAACATTATCAAGGCTAAAGGGAAAAGTTCTTAACAACTCACCTTGTAACCTCAAGAAAACAAGCAACTTAGCACCTCCTCTTTCCAAACCACTCCACCAACTTAGTCACTAGCACCTAACAAAGAATTTCTACGGAGTGAATTCGAGATTTTTCGGTTGAATCACAAGATTTGTGCAAGAAATTGGATCAACTAGTTGAAGGTTTTTTTTTTCTTTTCTCTCCAAGAAGTCTCGGCCAAGAGGATGAGTATGGTGAATTTTTAATATGTAGGAAAGGTAAAGTAAAGGTAGAGTAAAAGGTCAAAGTCCAAGGGTGAATTGAATGGTGACACTTGTCATCTTCTGGCTTAAAGCTTATCCTTTTTCTCTCCAATGATAATCCATCTACGTAACTTCAAATTATCTCTTAACACCTGATAAATTAAACTCGGTATACACAACTTAACCTAATTGGCCGAATTTATCGAACTTACCGCACTAGTGGGTCCCACATCCGGTATACGCTCTTAATTTCTCAAAAACTAACTAATACTAGAAAAATGATTTAAAAACCATATTTACTCATAAAAATTATTTTTAAATTTTTTTGATTAAAGAGAATGTGAAAAAGCGTGCAATTACATGAAAATAAAACCTAGAAATTAAGAAAATTACGGGTTCTCACAATTTGTAACTGTGCATGATTGGATGTGATGTGGGGCTATGCCCCACAACTTAACTGTGATATCTGAGCTCATGAACCATCGGTTGTTATTCGAGTCGAGCCGGCAAGGGCTTGGGCGGATCGATAACAAACCCTGGGTTCACTGTTAGTCGAGTGGAGTGTTATCTCCTCGACCCTGTGGTATACTCGAGTATTACCTTCCTTATTCCTGTGAGGTGTTCGGGCCCGGTAAGGGGAATGTTCGGTGGAAGGAATGTGGCGTAAAGTGGAATCTACGGTCTTGTTTCTTTCTTCGAATGTTGACGGAGGGTCAACCGGTTTGAGATCAAGTACGGCAAGTGGAAAGTGGCTCTTGAGAGCCATCCGTATCCTTTTAACCTTGGTTATTGTGCTGAAATTTCTTATGTGTTTCTCGAATAGCATGCTTATCTTGGCGTGTCTTATTGGTACCTCACGAGCGCAAGCTCACTATAACAGCCCCACTTTCCCCTAAGGCGAACCAAAGGGGTTAGCGGACTGCCTGCCCAGCTCTCGCCAGGACTACGAATCCGTTTACGTCAATCTAATACGTTCCAGAACTTACCAATGCGCGCAACCAAGTCAAAATGGCAACATAACCCAAAATAAGAAAATGAAATCCGGAGTCGGCCATGATAGTAACCGACCCGTCAGAACCCAACCGAAAGAGCACGCAAACATTCACATCTGAACTTTAGCGATTACAATCCAAAATGACATACAAAAGTTTTCAAAAGTTAATACATATACACGGTTTGCCAAATCAAAAGAGAAAACGCCCCAAAAGTACACTTAGGGTTTTACTACATGAGCTATACAAAAGATATGTTCAACTAGCTCAATTTGGCAGCCATTTGTCAAATCCAGACCAAAAGGGTTTATTTTCCTGTAAGGAAAACAAAAGGAACAGAAAGGGGTGAGCTTGCGCTCAATGAGGTACCAAACATATAGCAGAAAAATCATGGCATTTCACATTTAACAAATCAGATACACATGCCAGATGTAAAGCAAAGGAACCAATGATTCAAATCAGAAGGATACGGGTGGCTCTCAGGAGCCAAATTTCCAGCGCAGTACTTGATCCAAACCGGTTGACTCTCCGTCAACGTATATAGAACCAAAACGTCCGTAGACTCCTCTTTACACCGAATTCCGTCCACCAAACACCCCTTTACCGGGCCCGCTCACCTCAAACGAACAAAATGGTAATACTCGAGTATACCCGGAATCAAGGGTCTCAATACCCAAAATCCCCGAACAGACTACCGTGGTTCGTTATCTAATCGTCCAGGCCCTTGCCGGCCCGACTCGAATAACTTAGCCACAGGATTGAGCTCATAGGTCATAGAAATCCGAACAGATGCAGACACAGATAACAGATTCAGATACAGATACAAAATAGCAGATTCAGATAGCAGATTCAGACGGCAGATTCAGATAGGCACTCAAAATTGGCATATGAACAGATAGAAGAACGAGTGTGATAAAGTACACCCTCGTCTCAAACAAATTTAACAGATTGCAGAGCAGAAATCAAGTTAGACAGCAATGGAGGGGAGTGGTACACTCACCGGCTCAACTTCAAAAGTTTTTACTTCAGATTGGCCTTAATCGCCAAGAAACCCTAAAATAACCAAAATAAACCAATTGAAGGTTTCACATCCGTAATCGAGTAAACACAATGCACATGAGGCTCGACTACTAGTCGTATGCCTCGCCAAATAATTACTAATGCAAGGGTACAAAACATGATTTTTGGGAACAAAAGATAGCATAAAGACCTAGGTTCAATAACCCAAAAGCCCTTTTATTTCTACCAAAAGGCAAATCCAACTTAAAAGAACCAAACGGCCTAGAAAATCGGGCAGCACTTCCCCTAAATTTCTTACTTTTCCAGCCATTAAGGCTTCATTATTTCCTCGAATCAGTCCCAACATCTCACACAAAATTCACCTCATTTCCAAAAGCCATTCACTAGGACCAAAGTAAAAGTTAACTAGGAAATGACCGGAATAAAAGTAAGCCTTAAAACATACAAACAAGTACAATGAGACTCGATAACGCGTCATAAAGCCAAGCCAAACATAACCCCAATAGGGTTTCATATGCATATATAGACATATAAGCAAACCAGAAAATCAGGAAATGGAACTCATTTGTCCCAACACCAAAAACAGTTTTGGCCTCCTAATGCGGTAATGGCACACAATGCGCTACGCTTATCGGATGAGGGTGTAAGACCCACCATCTCGAAGCTAAAAGACAGGGCTACAACAATGTAGAAGGCCACTCAGTCAAAATCCTAGCACAACTAGGTCAAAAATGCAGAAAACCAACCCAGAACCGTAATTGCAGGTTCCCAAATCACACAATGCTGTAATTCGTCCAACTCAGTCTACACAGGTCCAAATGCATTGATTCCAAAGGCATATGATAGCTAAGCCATCAAGCTACATTTCATCAGAAGACACCAACATCCAAATCCAAATCAATTCCAGTCAAAACAGACGATTACAATCACAGTTCGCACATTCTGATCACCCAGAACAGCAACAGAAAAAACGACATATCTCACTCTACACTAATCCAAATGACCTGAAATTTTGCAGGCACTTCAAACTCATCAATACCTACAACTTTCATGTTTTGATCAAAGTCCAATTCGGCCTCTAACCCTATGATCCAAAACCGGACAGAATTAGGGGTTATCAACCCTAACTTTTCTCATTTCAATCCAAACCCAAAATTGATTGCAATTATCAATAATTCACACCTACTAGAGTCATTATAAGCCATTGTCAATCATCAAAAACAGCCACAACATCCCATTCATATTAAACCAGAAAATTCCTCAATAAAATAAAAACTTCACCAAATCACTTCAAATCAAGAAATAAATCACACATTCCATCACTCAAGTCACCATTAGGCACAAAATAAACATCATTAGCTATAAGAGGATGTTCAATCATCACTTACCTAGTAAACAAGAGAAGAGGAGTTGTAGACCACGTTAGCTCTTCCAAAAACTTCACCAAACTCACCACTAACACTAAATGGAAAGATTGTATGGAGTGGAAACTAGTTTGTGTGATTGATTTGGATGATTTGAGCTAGTGGAAAGCTTGAAGATTGAAGAAGTTTTCTTCCTTCTTGGCAAGAGAGAGGGCTGGCCACAAGGTGAAAGAAAATGGTGATTTTTTGTGAAATTTTTAGATATTTAACCAATTTTGGTCAAAAGTCAAAAAAAGTGAATAGTGTTCTTAAGTCAAAACCAATCACCAAGTGACACGTGGCACTCCATTAATGCATTCCTATCCTTTCTTTTCTCTCTCACATCAATCATTTCACACACTCTACTTATCTCTTAACACCCGATAAATTTTACACAGTATCCGGAATTTAACCTAATTGGCCGAATTTTCCCCAACTTTTCGCACTAGTGGGTCCCACGTCCATTATATACTCTTAGTTTCTCAAAAACTAACCGATACTAGAAAAATCATTTAAAAGCTATATTTACTCATAAAATTTATTTGCACAATTTTTCGAATAAAGAAAAGGTGGAAAAACGTATAATTAAAAGAAATTAAAACCTAGAAATTAAGAAAATTACGGGTCCTCACACTCACTCTCGTTATTTTGTTTTCCTTATAGGAACCACTTTTGGAATCATATTTTGAGAAGCGAATTGAGCTAAATAGTTATTCTTTAGTTCCTTGTATAGCTCCTCGATAGTTGGAAATCAAAATGTATAACTTTAACGCTTCTTTGGACATGTAAACTTTTCCACTTGTGTATAAATATATCAAAGTGTTTTCGTGCAAATGTGAACTACTCTTCTCTAGTAATGTATATACAGATGATGTTGGATAACATACAGGGTCTTGGTTGTGATCCGGTTGGATTCGATTGAACGAGGAAGAAGAAGTTGTGAAAATTTTATTTTGGTTTTCAATTTTGGTTTTCTAGTAGTTGTAGCGCTCGGGTACTGTATGATCATTCTGAACCAGTACTATAGGTGCGATTAGCTCCGTAGTCCTGGAGAGAGTTAGGCAGGCAATCCGCTAACCTCTTTAGTTTGCCTTAAGGGAAAGTGGGGCTGTCACACATTTCCTTATTTTGTGTGTTGAATTTAATGCTTAAATGGTGCTATTTAACTTGACCCCATATTATGAACTTTTAAGGGATTGAATTGGATGAATTTGAGCCAAAATGAATGAGGTTAGAAAGGAGGAATGGGGTAAATTTCATCAATGTATTGAGCTGATCAGAGCAAGAAAATGAGTCAATTTTCCCGGACTACTGGTATTGATAGGAGAGGAACTAGAGTTTTCATTTTATGCCGTTGGAAAGCCCTTCGAGTCTAGTTTCCAATGCCACTAATGGCACGTGATTCTGACTTTTCTACAGTGAGATGTGGCCGTTTTCCCGAGACTTCATGTGCGCGACTGTTTACCGCGAAGACACTTTTGAACTTGAATAAGACTTTTCTTTTGCTCAACTTTCTTGCACTTGTCAAACTCCTTTTCTTATGACCTTTTATTACATTTTGGGCCTGACTTGCATGGTAAATTGAGTCGATTAACAACCCACTTGGCCACCTAATGAACTTATATTTGGGTTGGAAAATGAACCTAGATTGTTAATGATTTTCACTCGTTGCCCTAGGACTGGGAAACGAAAGTGAGCGTAACCAAGGAATTTGATGAATAAGCTCTACATTTTTTAATAGGTGAGTGTTCCACTGCCTGTTCCCTGTCTATATGAGATATCTGAATATTTGATCTATGATTGTTTGATCTAAACATTTGATTTGACAAACTCGAGGTAAGCGTGTATTTTATCACACTCGACCTCTTTGTATTCCACTGAGGCTCTGTATATTGCTATTATAAGATGTGATTTCTTTATATTTGACTATAAGTGTGTTGTTTGGGTGATATCCCATCAACTACTGTGACTGTTTGGGTACCCAACCTCATAGGTGAATCGGTTGTATCAAGCCAGCAAGGACTTGGTCGAGAAGGCCGATGAACCCTGAGGACTGTTTACTGAAATCTGGAAACTGCTATACTCGAGTATTACCCAATTATACTGTTTGAGGTGTTCGGACCTGGTAAGGGGGTTGACTGGTGGACGAAAATTGAAGTGATGTTCTACAGATATTAAATCCTTGGATGCAAATATTAACGGAGAGTCAACGGATTTTCGATACGAACAAACTTAAGTGGATTTGGCTTTTAGAAGCCACCCATATCCTTGAATTGAATTGTGATTAACTTGTTCTAGGATTGTACTGCGTTCACTCGTTTATATTACGTCTCTAATTGGTTATGTGCTTATATGTTTATTTGGAACCTCACTGAGTTTTAGTTCACCCCACTCCTTTTGTTTTTCATAGCAGATTTGGGATGGAACTGTGGTCAAGAATTTTCATAGCCTTAACTCTTATCTTGAACTTGTCTTTCGGATTGTAACCTTTTGTTTAGAAGATTTTACCTTTGACTCTTGTAAGCTTGAATTTGTAAGTTTGCCGCATACTGTATAAATTAAGTTTGGAGTTATAAGTTTGACTTTTAACTCTATATTCTAAGTTTGGGAAGCTAACGTGGCGATTATATTTTCATTATGGTTTGTACTCTTTACTTCGAAGATATTTCGTTAGTTTACTTAGCTTGCTAGTTCATTAGTCAACTGAGTCCCAACGAGAGTTGGGCAAGCAGTTTGCTAATCCTTAGGGTTCGCCTTGAGAAGAGGTGGGGCTGTCACAATTTTAGTAATAAACAAACAAATTGATAAACAATGATGTTAAGGGATAAAGCGCAAAACAAGCTATATTTTAAGAAGATTTGCCATAGTTAAATCTTAGGGGTATAAATATATTTTTGGCATCATCATTATATAATATTACAATTGACTAACGATTTAGAAGATAAAGTGAGAAGAAAAAATAATGTAAGACGACAAAGTGCAAAAGTGGCTATGCGGCCTACCCTAGAGGGAGTTTTTGTGATTAGCCCTTTGAACAATTGTGCGCTAAGAAAATGGTCATTAGTTGTTTTCCAGTCTTCTTGCGCGGAACAGGTTGTCAAGTTAAACACTGCTAAGAATTGCTAAAAAAAAAAATAGAATCCAAGAATGGTGGACTTTGGCGGACTATCGATTCAAAGACGTTTTGAGAAACTGGATTAAAGGTAACAACAATTGGATGCTGGCTTAGGGTCTTTGACAAATTAATTATAGCACCTGATTGTTTTCTTTCGATGATGCATTATGTTAAGACTACCAATCGTAAACTATGGGATTTATAATATATCCGTTTGAATTAGCTATTTTTGGGAGTTCTTTTGAAATATTTTGCTATAACAATGTATATGAAAAACTTTTATTGTAAATTGTATTTTGTGGTGTTATGTGGTGTTTTTTGAAAGTGTTTTTGAGATATTTTTAAAGTTTAAAAATTTTAAATATTTTTAAAAAATTAACACAACCACCCACGACCGTTACCACCCCTGTCTTCCTCCTTTCTCCTCCTTCTCCCTCTTTCTCCTCTCCTTCCTCCTCCCTCTTCCATCTCTCCCTCCCTCTTCCTCTCCACTCTCCTCCTCCCCTACTCCCTCTTCCCTTCCCACTCCCTCTTCCTTCTCTCTCTCTCCTTCCTCCTCCCTCTTTTATCACCCTCTCCTTCTTCCTCTCCACTCTCCTCTTCCCTTCCCCTTTCTCCCTATCCCCATCCCCCCTAAGTCTAGCCTCGACAAGGCCAGATTTGGGGAGGAAGGGAAAGGAGGGGTGTAATAAGGAAAGGCAGAAGAGGAAGGAGGAAGAGAGAGGAGGAGGGAGAGGGTGCTGGCGGTAGTGAGTGGTGGTGATAGGTCAAAGAAGAAAATGTTGTAGAATTTATTTTTTAAAATTTTTTTGTATATTTGTAAGTTTTTTGATATATTGTGTGAATGAAGTATTTTTTCATTTGTTTTTTTTGTGTATTATTGTAATATTATTTGTAAAACTAATTTTTGAAAAATAAGCCAATCCAAATGGATAGTGCTGACTCTATCTTGTAGTGACTGATTAATGAGTAAAAAAGCCAAAAACCTAGATGAGCTTTCTGATATACCCAAAGCCCCTCTCCAACTCCTCCCAACCCCCTCCCCCCCCGGCCTCTTTTCCCCCGCGGCAGCCCAAAAAAAAAACCATAAAGGACCCAACAAAAAACAAAAGGAAAAGGAATAAAAGATGAGCTCACTTTTTCCACTAATTTCTTCAATCAAATGGTTTCAGTCCCATAGTGCACATGTATACTAGATCAACTTTAGATCAAATCAAATATGACCTTTTGAAATATCCTTGTATCGATAAGCATTGCCTTTCGATTTTGGTTTATCTTCCTTCAAGGTCCTATGTGTGACGCCCCACATCTCCCTAAGGCGGACCAAAGGGTATCCGCGGACGCCTGCCCAGCTCACGCCAGGACTCAAGCAATTCCATTCAATTTCAAACCGAACTAAACACTTCGAAGAGAGCAACATAAATACAATAATGCGGAAGCGTTCAAGCTTAACAAGTCACTTAACGCGTAACCAGTACATCGGGTAATCATAAAACGACTTAAATTCAAAATACGCGTCAGGGCCCAAACTTTCAAGATTACAATTTCCAAACATACAACCCAAACCAGGGCCTAGTAAAAATATATCACAGGAGTCTTAACAAAAGTACAAGGGATGGTTTCTCCATATTTCTCCAAGATTCGGTTCTGTTAAGGAAAACAAAACTATAGGGTGAGCTAAACGCTCGTGAGGCCAAGAACACACATGCAATCACTTAGTCAAATAACAATCCCAAATTTAATAAATAAAGCCATGTCTTTTCAATACTCAATCAATCAAACATGAAAGGTAATCAGAAACAATTCAAGGATATAGTAGCTCTCAGGAGCTAAGTTCCACTCGATCTGCCGTTGTCATTCGTATACCTTCCCGCATTGACCCTCCTGTCAACCGGGTCGGTATTTCCATTTCCGTAGATCACCACTTACTTCCCTCCGTCCACCGTACACCCCAAGGGCCCACAAGTCTATTATTGGGCGATACTTCTACGAGTATGCCAAGCAAGACCTCTTATTAGGTCGAGCTTATGTGTATCTCATGGCTCGCCCCAGTCCCCGACCAAGCCCATTACCGGCTCGAGTCTAAGGTTGGCCTATGAGTTTGGGCGTCCCCCATTCATTTGAAGGTCGAGGAGGTTCACTCCAACGACACAAGCATTCATGACATAACATTGCATTTCATTCATTCATTCAATACATTCCATTCATTCATTTGAAATTAGAACGAGTGCGATAAAGTACGCACCCGCCCTTATCTTTAAAACTTTCAACAAATACCACAATTAAACAAGTATCAAAATTCACACACTTGACACTCACCGAGCAATTCAATAAGAATTATTTTCTGGGAGTTCAAGTGTCCGCGGTGAGATCCTCTTGAAGGTCTCCTTGCGCGCCTGGCAATTTAATAGCGAATAATCATACAATTAACCCACTTATCAAGAAGATTGTACATTAGTACAATCTAAGGATTATTTCGCAAAAAAAAGGAACCTCAATTACACGTAAATCGAGGTTCAACTTGCCTTTTATTATGTACAATAATATTTGAGTTTTTATCTTGAAAATCGTAAGCAAAACGTTTAAGAATATCAAAAGAACAAAGAGTTTTTGAAAAACTCTATTTCTTTGGAATTGGAAAATTTTTCAGTTTTATGATGAATCTTTGAAAAATCATAACTCGCTCGGTATAAGTCGAGAATTGGAAAACTTTATACCGTTGGAAACCTCTTAGAGAGTACTATAAGTTCCTAGAAGACACTTTTCCATGAATCGAAGTGAAAAGTGGTCAAAAATGAGCTTGAAGACGCAGGGTCGGTTTTCATGGCAGAATTAAGTTGGATTTCGGCCAACTTTGAAAATTCGACACGATTCACACGTTGCAAACCGGCCTCTGAAATTTGCAGCTCAATTAGGGTTGCAAGTGAGGTGTATGACAAAATAAGCGGATCAAGAATCGGAGTTTCGAGCACCGAGATACGGTAGCCCGAAGTTTGGGAAATTCAAGACTGGAGAAGAATTTCCAGATTTGAACCTCCAACATGAGGAATTTAATTGGGTATCGAAATGAACTTGGATTGGTGCCAAAATTGGCAGTATTTTACTCCCATATGAAAGGTACCACTCTATCAAATTTCAGGGAAAAATACTTTCGGTAAGATAGTTAATTAGTCAACCAAAGTTCAGGAAAATTATAAGGCAATCTGCCTTGAGACTTTCATTACCCATTTCAAAACGTTTAATCAAGCAAACTATACAATCATGGTTCATTTGTGAGATAAAGGCCTAAGAAACATCCATAATGCCTTTGGTAAGTGTTTAGTATCAAGAACATCAATTAACAAGTTCACTCCAATATCTTGTTCCAAACCAGTCCAACATTAGGGTTTTTCCAAAACAGAGCAGTCCACTTGTTTCAGTCACAACTCAGTCAATTTAACTCGCAATCGAGCATGGATTATGCCGTTGGAAAATACGTTCATAGGGGTAAAATATCACAGAAGAAATCATTCCCAAATTCGGCACCAATCTGGTTCAAAATCGGGCATCAAGTTGCTGCCTGAACACTTCATTCCAGATGAACAGAGCAACAGGACAGCGAACTTAAAACATTTGGTTCGGCTTGCTCACAAAGAATCAGAACGTGCATTATATACCAAATTAAAGCCAGGAATGTGTAGTTTCCAACGCCACAAACGGCACATGATTCCGACATCCGAGGACAGAGTTATAGCCAAAATACTATCACTGGTCAGAATCATACGCGAACAGTTTTCCAGATTTGCTAGTTTCTCAAGAAAATTCATTTGATCAATCAAACCTCAATATTTTCCAATGAAATTTTTCACACATCTAATACATCCTATAAACATCCAATTCAAGCCGTTAGACCATTAAAAATTGGCCTGGAAATGGCCGAACATGGCAGGGGCAGAATCGGAAATTTTAGCTTCTTACACCCAATGAAGTTTCTACTAATTACCCACCACTAATGCATCATTTTAACCACTAAACCAACAATATAATCACCATCAATCATCACATCAGCAACAATAACCCAAGTGTGGGAATTCCAAGAGCCCACAATCACATTTTTACACCATAATCAAGTAACTAAGTGCATGCATGAGCTTAATCTTGCCATATAATCTCCAAAAGATAAGAATCCATGGGTTGATCATTACCTACTCCTTTGGTTTGCAAGGTCAGAATTTTCGGCCCTCTTGAAGCTCCAAGAAACCGTGAAAGCTCCCCTCTTCCTTAGCTGGATATAGTCTCCAAGTGGTTTGCTAAGTGGTCTCCAAGTTTGGTGTGATTTGGATGAATTTTGGTGCATGGATTGAAGATGAAAAATGAAGAACAATGGAGAGCTCTTCTCCTTTCTTGTTGCACGGCCAAATGAAGTGAGGAGAGAGAATGTGTTGGTTCAATTGTGGCTTCCTAAGTAAGATTCATTGTGTGGTGCAAAACCCATCTCAAAGTCAACTTGAAATAGTGCAATTAGGATGCGTTTGGACTCGATTTTTCTCGCGCGTTTGGTTCGCTAGTGCACTAAACCTCCAATGCATATATATTCATGTAAATATTATTCACTCTTAATTGTCCCGAAATAAGGGTCTAAAGTCCCTCATATGAAGTCGCGCGTGTGAAAACGCGTACCGTCAATTTTACCGCTATAACGCGAAACTTTCGAAAATTCTTATAACGATTGCACTACTAACTATCACTTGAATATTTATTCATAAAATTACCTATTTTAGGACCATAGTACAAGTATCCAATATTCCAAGCTTATTGTGCTACTACGCGGATAAAATCTCCAAGCACTATTCACTATTTTTACGAAACGCGCTCTAGGAAATTAATTTTTGAAACGAATCATTTTAAAAATATAACGAAGTTACATTACCATGTATTTAGGTCTAATAAGACTAGAAAATATTCCTTGGAAATAAAATCCAATTAAATAATTTATTAAGCCATAAATTGGGCATAAAATAATAGTTTTTTTTTTTTTTTGCGAGTCCTCACATCCTCTCCCCCTTAAAAAATTTCGTCCTCAAAATTTACCTTGGTTGATGAACAAGTCTGGGTACTTCTCTCTGATTGTCTCTTCAACTTCCCATGTTGCTTCCTCTACTCCATGGTTCTTCCATAGAACTTTCACTAGTGGTATCTGCTTGTTCCTCAATTCCTTCACTTTTCGATCCAGAAGTTTTACCGGTCTCTCTTCATAGGTCAGGGTTTCATCGATCTCAATATTCTCCGGTTGTAAAACATGAGAGGGGTCTGGATGATATTTCTTAAGCATGGACACATGAAACACGTTATGAATACGAGATAAGCTCGGTGGTAATTCCAGCTTATAGGCTACATTCCCAACTCGCTGAATAATCTTATAAGGCCCTACAAACCTTGGTTGTAATTTCTTCCCTTTTCCGGACATCAAACTTGCTTTTAAAGGCGTAATCTTGAGAAATACCATATTTCCAACAGTGAACTCCAAATCCTTCCTCCGATTGTCGGCATAACTCTTTTGTCTACTCTGAGCGGTTTGAATTTTTTGCCGTACCAATTTCACCTTTTCATTAGCCTCCTCAATCCATGATACAGTAGTCGTGTCTAAGATTTTCCGTTCACCTACTTCATCCCAACAAATTGGGGATCTACACTTCCGACCATAAAGTGCTTCGTATGGAGCCATTTGAATAGAAGAGTGGAAACTATTGTTATAGGCAAATTCCACTAAAGTCAAAAACTTACTCCAACTCTCTCCAAAATCTAGCACACAAGTCCTTAACATGTCCTCAAGGGTCTGAATTGTTCTTTCAGATTGTCCATCAGTCTGAGGATGATAGGTGGTACTAAAGTTTAACTTAGTCCCCAACACTTCTTGCATCTTTTGCCAAAACCTCGAAACAAATCTTGGATCCCTATCCGACACAATACTCACTTGTATACCATGTAGTCTAATGATCTTATCCAAGTACAATCTGGCCAACTTCTCCAATGGATATTTCATATTAATCGGCAGAAAATGAGCCGATTTAGTCAATCTATCTACTATCACCCAAATGGCACCATGGCCTCTCTGTGTCCTTGGTAAGCCTGATACAAAATCCATGGTAATATTTTCCCATTTCCACTCAGGTATTTCTAGAGGTTGCAAAAGTCCTGAGGGTTTTTGATGCTCGGCTTTAACCTGTTGACAAACCAAGCATGTCTGAACAAATTGGGCAATTTCTTTCTTCATATTTTCCCACCAATATAGACTTTTCAAGTCTTGGTACATTTTATTCCCTCCTGGATGTACTGTAAATTTTGATCGGTGTGCCTCTTCTAAAATTTCCTCCTTAAGTGTTTCATTCTTTGGTACTACCATCCGATTTCGAAATCTCAATATTCCATCTGATCCGAAATTGAAATCCGTCTGGTCTCCCATCTTAACTTTCTCCACCAACTTTTTCACTTCAGGATCCTTTTCCTAAGATTCCTTAATGCGTTCCATTAAAGTGGAGGTTATCACAATATTCCCCAAAATTACTTTTCTTGGTTCTAATCGAGGATTCCAATAGCTAACTTCCTCCAACAACTGAAATTCCTTAACCATCAATCCAGCCATTTGTACCTGACGGCTCAAAGCATCGGCCACTACATTGGCCTTTCCAGGATGGTACTTAATCGTACAATCATAATCTTCCAGAAATTCCATCCATCTACGTTGCCTCAAGTTCAGTTCCTTTTGAGAAAATAAATACTTAAGGCTTTTGTGATCTGTAAAAACCTCAAATGTTACTCCGTACAAATAGTGTCTCCATTTCTTCAAAGCAAAGACCACAGCCGCTAACCCCAAATCATGGATCGGATAATTTCCTTCATGCGGTTTCAATTTCCTAGATGCATAAGCTATCACTTTATCATTTTGCATCAAAACACATCCCAAACCTTCCTTAGAAGCATCTGTGTAAACCACAAAACTATCCTTTCCATTTGGTAGAGCTAGAACAGGCGCTCTAGTCAACCGTCTTTTCAACTCCTGAAAACTTCCTTCACACTTAGGACTCCAAATAAATTTTCCATTTTTCTTGGTCAACTCAGTCATAGGTCCAGCAATTTTAGAA
The DNA here is from genome assembly GCF_036785885.1 of Coffea arabica. NCBI lineage: Eukaryota > Viridiplantae > Streptophyta > Magnoliopsida > Gentianales > Rubiaceae > Coffea > Coffea arabica. The sequence goes on from NC_092328.1 coordinate 31,781,344, forward strand.
AAATCTTGGATGAATCTCCGGTAATACCCTGCCAATCCTATAAAACTCCGAACTTCCGTTGGGTTTTCCGGTCGTTTCCATTTCGAAACAGCTTCCACTTTAGCTGGATCCACTTTAATCCCATCCTTAGAAATTATATGCCCTAGGAAAGTCACTTCTTTTAGCCAGAATTCACACTTGCTAAACTTAGCATATAACTGATGTTCCCTCAAGATTTGTAAAACAATTCTCAAATGTTTCTCATGATCTTTCACATTCTTAGAATACACCAAAATGTCATCAATGAAGATCACCACAATTGATCCAAGTAAGGCTTAAAAACCCTATGCATTAAATCCATGAAAGCGGCAGGTGCATTGGTTAACCCTAAAGGCATTACTGCAAACTCGAAGTGCCCATACCTCGAGTTAAAAGCAGTCTTAGGTATGTCCTTTTCCAAAATCCTCAATTGATAGTAACCTTGCCTTAGATCCAACTTTGAAAACACTACTGCCCCTTGCAGTTGGTCAAACAGTTCATCAATATGGGGTAGTGGGTATTTATTCTTAATCGTAACATCATTTAAGCCTCGATAATCTATACATAATCTCAAACTCCCATCTTTCTTCTTTACAAACAAAACTGGGGCTCCCCACGGGGAATCACTCTCTCGAATAAAACCCCGTTCCAACAAATCCTGTAATTGTAACTTCAACTCTTTCAACTCAGCTGGAGCCATCCTATATGGTGTCCTTGAGATAGGTGCTGATCCCGGAGTTACATCAATTTTAAAAGCTATTTCCCGTTCCGGGGGTAAAGACTCCAGTTCTTCAGGAAAAACATCGGAAAATTCTTTCACTACCGGTGTGTCCTCCAGATTCACCTTATCGCTAAGGGTATTAATAAGAAAAGCCAAATATCCTTGAGCTCCCTTATTCAACAATTTTCTAGCCCGAATTCCCGAAATAAGTGCAGATGAGGCTAACTTACCCCTCACATCCAATTTCAGGGTTGCCTCCCCTGGAATACACAATTCTACAATTTTCGTCCTACAATTCAGTTGGGCATTATAACGGGCTAACCAGTCCATTCCTAGGATCACATCATATCCTTTAATCGCTAGGCCTATCAAATCGGCCAGCAATTTTCTTTCGTTCACGCAGATTTCACTATTCTGATACACCAGATTAGCAATTAAACTTTTGTCCCCAGTGGGTGTTTTAACCTCCAAGTCATATGGTAACTTAATTGGTTTCAAGTCTATACCACTCCTTAATCCTTCCATTAGTCTAAATGTGCCTAGTGCAAGAAATAGATTAATTTAAGCAAGAACGAAGAATTATACCAAAATTAGAACCAACCAAGAAAGCATTGGAATTAACAATAATTTACATTCATAAGCATGTCAAGTTCGTACAATTAGCAAGTTAGGGACAATTCACAAAATATAGCACACAGGTGCTCAAAAGTATACTTTTAGTCACAGATGACTAAAGTAAGAACAAGTGCCCAAGAGTAGGCCACACAAGCATGCAAAATACCATGGTCTCGGCACTCGCGTCACCCTAACTAGTCCTAACTGTACTGGTCAAAAGTCAAAAGGGGTCAATGACTAAGATCCTAGTCCTCAGCGGGGCTATCAGGAGGAACCTCCTCCTCGGGATCCTCCTCCTACTCATCAGGAATCACCTCAGTAGCGTCCTCAACCAATCTAGTAGCATCAGCCAAGATCTCGAAAGCCCGGTTACGGACATCCCGTCCTAGCCTAGTAAGTCGAGCCCTAGTATCCCGAAGCTCTTGGTTAACCACTGCAGATGTGGCTACCTCACCCTCCAGCACCTCCTCGAGCTCGGCAATCCGCTCACCCTGAGCGCCCACCATCTGCCTAAGCTCATCTACCTCAGCCTGTAGATCAAGGTTGGCATCCACCAACTGACGACGCTCGTCGTCCAAAGCAAGTACTAAGTGGTTCGGGTAGGCGAAAGTCAACCTACACGAACATCGAGGGTATCTATCGTAAGGTGAGTAGCGAACTCGATCTCCTCCCGCTAGAGCTCGGTAGAAGATAGTCCTAAGAGGCTCGTAATGACCATTCGCATGGCCATTCCCGTTAGCTGCCGGGGCTCCGTTTCCATCAGCCATCCCTGCAAAATAATAACAATAATAATAATATTTTTCAGGTTAGAAACTTAAATCACTACTCAGTTCCAATATCCTGCAATGCATGCCTATCTTAATCGTTGGTTCATCCCATTCGTCACCTGAGGTAGGACTAACTTAGTTGCTAGCTCGCCTCAAGTATCACTTAGGGTAGGATTAAGTCATCCCATATCGAGTCTTAAAGGTAGAGTATCTAATATGTCTCCCATATAGACCTCTAACCTAGTGCTCTGATACCAACTGTGACGCCCCACATCTCCCTAAGGCGGACCAAAGGGTATCCGCGGACGCCTGCCCAGCTCACGCCAGGACTCAAGCAATTCCATTGAATTTCAAACCGAACTAAACACTTCGAAGAGAGCAACATAAATACAATAATGCGGAAGCGTTCAAGCTTAACAAGTCACTTAACGCGTAACCAGTACATCGGGTAATCATAAAACGACTTAAATTCAAAATACGCGTCAGGGCCCAAACTTTCAAGATTACAATTTCCAAACATACAACCCAAACCAGGGCCTAGTAAAAATATATCACAGGAGTCTTAACAAAAGTACAACGGATGGTTTCTCCATATTTCTCCAAGATTCGGTCCTGTTAAGGAAAACAAAACTATAGGGTGAGCTAAACGCTCGTGAGGCCAAGAACACACATGCAATCACTTAGTCAAATAACAATCCCAAATTTAATAAATAAAGCCATGTCTTTTCAATACTCAATCAATCAAACATGAAAGGTAATCAGAAACAATTCAAGGATATAGTAGCTCTCAGGAGCTAAGTTCCACTCGATCTGCCGTTGTCATTCGTATACCTTCCCGCATTGACCCTCCTGTCAACCGGGTCGGTATTTCCATTTCCGTAGATCACCACTTACTTCCCTCCGTCCACCGTACACCCCAAGGGCCCACAAGTCTATTATTGGGTGATACTTCTACGAGTATGCCAAGCAAGATCTCTTATTAGGTCGAGCTTATGTGTATCTCATGGCTCGCCCCAGTCCCCGACCAAGCCCATTACCGGCTCGAGTCTAAGGTTGGCCTATGAGTTTGGGCGTCCCCCATTCATTTGAAGGTCGAGGAGGTTCACTCCAACGACACAAGCATTCATGACATAACATTGCATTTCATTCATTCATTCAATACATTCCATTCATTCATTTGAAATTAGAACGAGTGCGATAAAGTACGCACCCGCCCTTATCTTTAAAACTTTCAACAAATACCACAATTAAACAAGTATCAAAATTCACACACTTGACACTCACCGAGCAATTCAATAAGAATTATTTTCTGGGAGTTCAAGTGTCCGCGGTGAGATCCTCTTGAAGGTCTCCTTGCGCGCCTGGCAATTTAATAGCGAATAATCATACAATTAACCCACTTATCAAGAAGATTGTACATTAGTACAATCTAAGGATTATTTCGCAAAAAAAAGGAACCTCAATTACACGTAAATCGAGGTTCAACTTGCCTTTTATTATGTACAATAATATTTGAGTTTTTATCTTGAAAATCGTAAGCAAAACGTTTAAGAATATCAAAAGAACAAAGAGTTTTTGAAAAACTCTATTTCTTTGGAATTGGAAAATTTTTCAGTTTTATGATGAATCTTTGAAAAATCATAACTCGCTCGGTATAAGTCGAGAATTGGAAAACTTTATACCGTTGGAAACCTCTTAGAGAGTACTATAAGTTCCTAGAAGACACTTTTCCATGAATCGAAGTGAAAAGTGGTCAAAAATGAGCTTGAAGACGCAGGGTCGGTTTTCATGGCAGAATTAAGTTGGATTTCGGCCAACTTTGAAAATTCGACACGATTCACACGTTGCAAACCGGCCTCTGAAATTTGCAGCTCAATTAGGGTTGCAAGTGAGGTGTATGACAAAATAAGCGGATCAAGAATCGGAGTTTCGAGCACCGAGATACGGTAGCCCGAAGTTTGGGAAATTCAAGACTGGAGAAGAATTTCCAGATTTGAACCTCCAACATGAGGAATTTAATTGGGTATCGAAATGAACTTGGATTGGTACCAAAATTGGCAGTATTTTACTCCCATATGAAAGGTACCACTCTATCAAATTTCAGGGAAAAATACTTTCGGTAAGATAGTTAATTAGTCAACCAAAGTTCAGGAAAATTATAAGGCAATCTGCCTTGAGACTTTCATTACCCATTTCAAAACGTTTAATCAAGCAAACTATACAATCATGGTTCATTTGTGAGATAAAGGCCTAAGAAACATCCATAATGCCTTTGGTAAGTGTTTAGTATCAAGAACATCAATTAACAAGTTCACTCCAATATCTTGTTCCAAACTAGTCCAACATTAGGGTTTTTCCAAAAACAGAGCAGTCCACTTGTTTCAGTCACAACTCAGTCAATTTAACTCGAAATCGAGCATGGATTATGCCGTTGGAAAATACGTTCATAGGGGTAAAATATCACAGAAGAAATCATTTCCAAATTCGGCACCAATCTGGTTCAAAATCGGGCATCAAGTTGCTGCCTGAACACTTCATTCCAGATGAACAGAGCAACAGGACAGCGAACTTAAAACATTTGGTTCGGCTTGCTCACAAAGAATCAGAACGTGCATTATATACCAAATTAAATCCAGGAATGTCTAGTTTCCAACGCCACCAACAGCACATGATTCTGACATCCGAGGACAGAGTTATAGCCAAAATACTATCACTGGTCAGAATCATACGCGAACAGTTTTCCAGATTTGCTAGTTTCTCAAGAAAATTCATTTGATCAATCAAACCTCAATATTTTCCAATGAAATTTTTCACACATCTAATACATCCTATAAACATCCAATTCAAGCCGTTAGACCATTAAAAATTGGCCTGGAAATGGCCGAACATGGCAGGGGCAGAATCGGAAATTTTAGCTTCTTACACCCAATGAAGTTTCTACTAATTACCCACCACTAATGCATCATTTTAACCACTAAACCAACAATATAATCACCATCAATCATCACATCAGCAACAATAACCCAAGTGTGGGAATTCCAAGAGCCCACAATCACATTTTTACACCATAATCAAGTAACTAAGTGCATGCATGAGCTTAATCTTGCCATATAATCTCCAAAAGATAAGAATCCATGGGTTGATCATTACCTACTCCTTTGGTTTGCAAGGTCAGAATTTTCGGCCCTCTTGAAGCTCCAAGAAACCGTGAAAGCTCCCCTCTTCCTTAGCTAGATATAGTCTCCAAGTGGTTTGCTAAGTGGTCTCCAAGTTTGGTGTGATTTGGATGAATTTTGGTGCATGGATTGAAGATGAAAAATGAAGAACAATGGAGAGCTCTTCTCCTTTCTTGTTGCACGGCCAAATGAAGTGAGGAGAGAGAATGTGTTGGTTCAATTGTGGCTTCCTAAGTAAGATTCATTGTGTGGTGCAAAACCCATCTCAAAGTCAACTTGAAATAGTGCAATTAGGATGCGTTTGGACTCGATTTTTCTCGCGCGTTTGGTTCGCTAGTGCACTAAACCTCCAATGCATATATATTCATGTAAATATTATTCACTCTTAATTGTCCCGAAATAAGGGTCTAAAGTCCCTCAAATGAAGTCGCGCGTGTGAAAACGCGTACCGTCAATTTTACCGCTATAACGCGAAACTTTCGAAAATTCTTATAACGATTGCACTACTAACTATCACTTGAATATTTATTCATAAAATTACCTATTTTAGGACCATAGTACAAGTCTCCAATATTCCAAGCTTATTGTGCTACTACGCGGATAAAATCTCCAAGCACTATTCACTATTTTTACGAAACGCGCTCTAGGAAATTAATTTTTGAAACGAATCATTTTAAAAATATAACGAAGTTACATTACCATGTATTTAGGTCTAATAAGACTAGAAAATATTCCTTGGAAATAAAATCCAATTAAATAATTTATTAAGCCATAAATTGGGCATAAAATAATAGTTTTTTTTTTTTTTGCGAGTCCTCACACTATGACTTTAATATATCATCAAAACTTTCACATGTGATCTCCAACTTCTTTTTGAGATAGAAAGCCTTGTCCCGAATAAACAGATACCATATCACTTTGGAACTTTTTGTGACCAGACAGCATGGCAATTTCCACTTGAGGTTAATTAATAAGTTGATCATGAAAGACTACATGCGTGACCCAAAATTCAATTGAAAGCATGCCATCCGACAAGTGGAGAAAGCTTCTTAAATAGAAACTTTGATTGCAAAGTGGACTATTTATTCAGTTTTGGTTTTCAAAATTTTGATGAAGTTGTGATTTGCTGTTTGATTCGAAACCCAGCCAAGAGTTCTGTGTCCTTGAAACTTTTTCTAATTTAAAGAAAAATAAAAATTTTAAGTAAACATGAGATTCTTTAAATTCAAATTGTCAACTCTAGTTTCTTTAATTACCACTAGGCTCCAAACACATACACTTTACTTTTATATATGGATATGTCTAATGGGAATGAACACCTATTAAGAAACAATTCAGGTGTTAGATTTGATTAATTAGAAAAAGCGCATAAATGTATGGAAGGGTAGTAATTGTTAATGTATGTATACATAGCACATTGGATGGAATTTAGATGTGTTATGTGCACCCGTTAGGAAAACCCATCATATATAATTAGGGTTGAACTAATCCGTGCTCCTTAATCTAAATCCACATCCTTAGCATTACGATGACAATAAAGCCCATAGGGGTTTGAAAGAAATTTTTTTCAATACAAAAACTTGTCTTTCATACAATAAGAGATGTTTAAAAAATTAATTACAAATTTTAATTAAGTGAAATTGTTTGACACCATCATTCTAATTATTGATATGCTAGTATTTGCTAGAATTATATTTTAATCAACTTTGAAATGCAACGCGCCAAAAAGGAAAAAAAATTTCTTAACACAATTAAAATAAAATCTCTCATCTCCTCTTACATGATTAAAAGAGATAAAAACATTCTCGCCACCAAATAAGAGGATAAAAATAAATGCCATTAAAGGGAATGGAAAAATGTCAGAAATTTTAAGGCCATTAATAATGATATAAATTTTAAATTTAACTTAGCACCATCTATTTTTCACCCAAAAAAAGCTATTTTTTTTTTTACTGAAAAAGTATCTACTAAGCCCCATAAATGCTGTGGCTTTTTGGTCAATTTGGTTATAAGGGTGTAGATTTAGATTGTGGAGTTGTGGATTTAGCCTACCCTATAATTTATCCTTAACGATATCAACTCTATTTTTTTCAAATAACTGAATCATAAATTTAGTGACTAAATTAAGAATGCCGTGACGCAGTCACGTGTGCTTACCGTTATTTACTTGGACGAAAATCGAGTTTATTGCCAAAATAACACTCTTGCTAAAAAATATTCCCAATGTGATTTACTTTCAAAATTTATTCCCATAATGATGTTATTGTTGCCATCTAGTTATCCTGATTGCCATGCAGGATAACAAGAAAGGAAAGTTCAAATCTAATTTATAGTATCCAACATGAACTAAAAATTAAAATTTTTTTATTATAGAGGCACAAGAAGATTGCATAACTTTTATAATTTCTTTATAATTATTTAAAATGAATTCTACCATTATTGACCTTGCTATTATTGGTCTTTGATTTTTTTAAAATGTATCAAACCTATTGCATATATTTTTTCAAAAAATAAATTTTAAAAATACAAAAGTTGCAACAAAAATTGTAAGTAATTAAAAAACTTGAAGGCTATCATATTTGTTTATGTTATCATTCCTACTCCTTAAAAAGACAAGAGAATAATTTTCATTTGCCTTGAGATTATCAACTCAAAAAGCATATTTTTTAGATGTTGTTAATATAAATATTGACTTCTTAGAATTACGTTTGACAAGGGAAAAATAATGAAACAAAAAAATGCGGGAAGATTTAGAAAGAAAATTGAAGAAGATATTAGATGGGAAAGAGAAATGGAATGTGCTTTTATCTCCATCCTGACACATATGCAGCCTAAGTGGCAAAAAAAGATTATAAAGGTAATAAATTTTAAAAATAAATTACTTTGGATATATATTTTGGAAGAAGAGTTATTTTGGCAATAAACTCACTAAAATCAGTCATCAAGCTGACTGGGATAAAGACACCAGGGAGAAGTTCAGCAAACAACAAATGTCAATACTTTAATAATCGTGAATTAGTACCTATCTTAAGAAAGTCAAAACCTCTCTCTTCTTACAAAAGAAGAAATATATCGGAGTGTGCTATATTCCCTGGACTTAATTGAAAAATAATTAGATTTATTAAGTAACTAATTCTATGGTCTCGGCATTTCCAAATGCCTTCAAAATTACTGAGAAACTGACCTTTGAAAGCCCGAATTTCATGGTGGTCAAACTATGCACATGGAAATTAAAGCATTCGATTTCTCTACCTTCTCTCTACCTCAACATTTTCTCTACCGTTCTTCCTCCATAAGAGGGAGACCTTGGTCTCAAGTTAAGTTCTCCTTTCCTTTTCCTCTATTTGTATTTTTGTTTAATAAAGAGTGTGTTTGGATTGTAGATTATTTGAGATAATTTTGTGAAAAAAGTATTTTTTGATATGATGTATGTGAGATAAAAAAGTGATTGAAAAATGTGTTGATGATGCAAGCAAATCAGTGTGTGTAAATAAGGTATAAATAAAGTGTAATTTTTTACAATCCAAACACACTCAAAGTCTTTTCTAAGGTATTCTAATGAGAGTTTTGTCTCTCCCAATGGTTTTACTAGTGAGAGTTTCCTTCTCTCTTAAACTATCCTAGTGAGAGTCTTGTTTAGTTTTTTGTTATTTTTTTTCTTAGATCTAAGAATTTTTTTAGATCTATATGTATATCTGAAATTTGTTAGGTCTTCTCGTCAAATTTCAACATCAGTTTTGAGTTTAAATAAGTTGGATAGCAGATCTAAGGAAATAAACATGCACAAATATCTATGGAGTAGTTCATGCAATTGATCAGATTTGATAGTTTATGATTTATAGTATGATCTTTTATGTTTTGTAACTCTATTAAATCTAATTATTTTTTAGATCAAATATATTTGTGACATGTTCTATATATTTTCTATCATTAGTGCAGATTGTTTTGTTAAGAAAATCGTTCTGGATAATTTCAAACTAGCTTATTAATAATATTGACTTTTCTTTTATCAAAAAAAAGTATGCATATGGAAAAGCTCTAGCTAAGGTAGTAATTAATAAGAGTTAATTTCGTATACACTAAGTGCATGCATTATTATGATTGAATGCATTATATATATGTAATATTTGGATTAATTATCATACATCAAACGATAATTGTATATACACTGTCAACGTGTAGACGATTAATTAAGATAAAGAAAAGAAACAATTAACTCACATAAAAAAAATTCCTTTATAATTTGACTGTTACTATCGTTTGTGAATCTGTACTATATTTTATCTACCACCACATAAAATAATCTCTACCTGTTGTTGTGAAGAAAACATGTAACTGAGTACTGACACCAAATTAAAGTCAACATAGGCCAAAGTGCAGCATTCTTCATCCTTTTGGGGTCTTCCCCTCTTGAATTTTCTTTTGGCCTCTGGGTAGGTAAAAAATGTTCAAACAGTACTATAGAATGGTTATTATTATTCTTCTTCTTCTGCTACATACAATGTAAAGGGTAACTAAAACGTTGAATAAACTTGGTGATAAGGGCAAGAATTTTCTTTTTTTTTTTAACAAGGGCAAGAATTTCACTACCTTAAGCAAACAAGATGACCTTGCGTAGGAAAGCTAACTTGGATGAATCCCATGCCAAGTGGACAAAGTTATTGTCATCATGCATGAAGAGAACCCCAAAGTAAAGAAAAAGTCGGCAATTTGAGTTTGGACAGTCCTCAAGTAGAAGAAAGGGTTACTCCTATGATTCGCAACAGACACAATTATTTAGCATGATTTGGTATGAGATCTATTTCACTTCTCATGTCATAAATCTTTTTGGTTGAAGCAAGTGATTGACTTTGCTTCTATGAGAAGGGTCTATCAACAAATCTCATTATAGCAGCAAATATAATCTTACTTCCCGTCAGGAATGAGTATGTGTGACGCCCCGAAAACAAATGAGTTTGAGAACCCGGAAATTTTCTAATTTTCTAGGGTTTATTTTATTTAATCGCCCGTTTTTTTCTACATTTTCTTTATTAGAAAAAAAATTCCCCAGATAAAGTTTATGAGCAAAAATAGTTTTAAAATGATTTTCTAGTATCGGTTTTATATATCGGACGTGGGACCCACTAGTGCGAAAGTTCGGAAAAATTCGGCTAATAAGGTTAAGTTTTGGATACTGGTGGAAATTTATCGGGTGTTAAGAGATAAGTAGAGGAGGTGAAGTGATTGATGTGAGAGGAAACAAAAGGATAGAAATGCATTTAATGGAGTGACAAGTGTCACACTTCCATTGGTTGAAGGCTAAGACAACTATTCACCTTTTTGACCTTTCTTACCCTTGGATTAAATATCTCAAAAATTGACTAAAAATTCACTCTTTCTTTCTCCATGTTGGCCGGCCACCTTAAGCTCAAGAAGAAAGAAAACTTCTCCAATTTTAAGATTCCAACTAGCTCAAATCATCCAAACCAATTGCTTACAATTGTTTCTACTCCATAAAATCCCTCCATTAGGTGCTAGTAAGTTGTTTGGTGAAGTTTTTAAGGAAGCTAAGGTGTTCTACAACTCCTTCTCCCTTCTTTACTAGGTAAGTGGTGATTACACTTCCTCCTACACTTAATGATGCTTAATTTGTGCCTAGTGGTGGCTAAAGTGCTGAAATTTGTGGTTTGTTTCTTGGTTTGAGATGAATTGGTGAAGTTTTTATTTTATTGAGGAATTTTCTGGTTTAATGTGATCATGATGTTGTGGTTATTTATGATGGTTGGTAATGAGGGGTTATGACTCTAGTGGATGTAAATGATTGGTAATTGCAACCAATTTTGGGTTTGGAAGGAATTTGAGAAAGTTAGGGTTTCATAACCCCCTTTCTGTCCGATTTTGTATCATATGGTTAGAGGCCGAATTGTCCCTGGCTCAAAACATGAAAGTTGTAGGTATTGATGTTTTAAGGGTGCCTGTAAAATTTCAGGTCAATTGGAGTAGTGTAGAATGAGATAAACCGAAATTACTATTGCTGTTCTGGGTTTCAGGATGGCCGAACTGCGCCTGTAATTGGGTTGTTTTGACTGGAATTGTTTTGGATTTGGGTGTTGAGGTCTTCTGATGAAATGTAGCTTGATGTCCTAGCTACCATATGCCATTGGAATTTATGCATTTGGACCTGTTTAGACTGAGTTGTACTGATTACAGCATAGTGTAATTTGTAAACCTGCAATTACGGTTCTGGTTTGTTATTTGGCATATTTGACTTAGTTGTGCTGGGATTTGGACTGAGTGACCTTCTAAATTGTTGTAGCCCTGTCTCTTAGCTTCGAAACTGTGGGTCTTTCACCTTCATCCGACAATCGTAGTGCCTTTGGTGCCATTACCGCAAAATTACGTCAAAACTGTTTTTCTGGTTTTGAGCTAAACTTTCATTTCCGGACTTTTCCCTAGCTTGACTTGTACTAGTACTACTTGGAGCTTGTTGAATGGCTATTGGATGAACTTGTTGTTGTGTGTGTACCTTTGGGTTGGAACGAGGAAATAATGAAGCCATGATGGCTGGAAAAGTTAGCAAATTCAGGGGAAGTGTTGTCCGAACTTTGAAGGGATTTGTTTGCATTGGGTTTGTGATCTAAGACTTGGATTTGCACAAGGCAATGTTATATGATGGATGATTTCTGAGCCATGGAGGTGAGTGACCTCAAACTGTTTCCAAATTTACTTTTGAACCGCTTTACTTCATTATCTACTTTTGAACCGTTTTCAAAGTTACTTTTGGAACTGTTTCTTACATATCATGCGTGCTTGCATTAGTGTCTTGTTATTATTGATTTTGCTTTCAATGATTGTTAAAACGAGTTTTCTAGGCGAGTGTGTACTTTATCGCACTCGACCTAAATAAATATGAAATTTTTAATGATTAATGTTTAAATGCTACTTGCGCATGAATGTAAGCCTTTTGGGCTGAACTGGCCATTGCCCCTTGTTACCGGTCGTCTCGAGCCAGAAGCGGACTCGGTCGGGCGACTAGGAACTTGGGTGAACGTTTCGGTATACTCGAGTATTACCTTGTAGGTTGGTGGAGCCTGGCCAAAAGCCAGGGACGGGGTGATTGAATGCACGAATGAAACCAAAAATGCAATGAAATGACAGGAGAACGAACGTATCCTTTTCATGAATGTTTCTTGAATTATTGATACTCCATATTTAATGTTTTGTAAACGTTGTAATTGTTTCTAGACTTATCATTTGATTTACGACATCATTGAAATGAACTATTGTTAAACAGATTTGATTACTGATTTTATTGGTTACTCGCTGAGCTTCTAGCTCACCCCAAAATGTTTTATTCCCCCCACAGGGCTCAAGGCGAAGGAAGGGCTTGTAGTGTTTATTCATGGATTATCTCATGTATGGATTGAACTTGGATTTCCTTTTGTGTAATCATTCATATTGGGATTGTATTGAACGTTTAGAATTGATTGGATGTGTAATAGTCTAGTTTTGGACTTCCTCCTGTAGAATAGTTGGTATCAAGGATCAGAGGGGCGCAGTGGAAGCGTGGACGCTTCGCTTTTGATATGTAAAGTTTGGGAACCTTTGATGTATATTTGATATATATATCTTGAAATTCCATTGAGGATTGTAGTGAACGACTGAGTCCCGGCGAGAGCTGGGCAGGCGGCCCGCCGAACCCTCTGGTTCGCCTTAGGGGGAGGTGGGGCTGTGACAATTGGTATCAGAGCTTAGGCTTCAGATCTCTGTAGTGTATTCTAGGCTTGAAGTTTAGGATGCCGGACTGCGGGTTTGATCTGACTCTTAGTGTCTGTTTGGAATGCTTGAGTGATTCTTGCGGAATGTCTTGCATTGATTAATACAAGATGGAATGTCGAGGACGACATTCTTTTAAGGAGGGGAGATTGTGACGCCCCGAAAACAAATGAGTTTGAGAACCTGGAAATTTTTTAATTTGCTAGGGTTTATTTTATTTAATCGCCCGTTTTTTTCTACATTTTCTTTATTAGAAAAAAAATTCCCCAGATAAAGTTTATGAGCAAAAATAGTTTTAAAATGATTTTCTAGTATCGGTTTTATATATCGGACGTGGGACCCACTAGTGCGAAAGTTCGGAAAAATTCGGCCAATAAGGTTAAGTTTTGGATACTGGTGGAAATTTATCGGGTGTTAAGAGATAAGTAGAAGAGGTGAAGTGATTGATGTGAGAGGAAACAAAAGGATAGAAATGCATTTAATGGAGTGACAAGTGTCACACTTCCATTGGTTGAAGGCTAAGACAACTATTCACCTTTTTGACCTTTCTTACCCTTGGATTAAATATCTCAAAAATTGACTAAAAATTCACTCTTTCTTTCTCCATGTTGGCCGGCCACCTTAAGCTCAAGAAGAAAGAAAACTTCTCCAATTTTAAGATTCCAACTAGCTCAAATCATCCAAACCAATTGCTTACAATTGTTTCTACTCCATAAAATCCCTCCATTAGGTGCTAGTAAGTTGTTTGGTGAAGTTTTTAAGGAAGTTAAGGTGTTCTACAACTCCTTCTCCCTTCTTTACTAGGTAAGTGGTGATTACACCTCCTCCTACACTTAATGATGCTTAATTTGTGCCTAGTGGTGGCTAAAGTGCTGAAATTTGTGGTTTGTTTCTTGGTTTGAGATGAATTGGTGAACTTTTTATTTTATTGAGGAATTTTCTGGTTTAATGTGATCATGATGTTGTGGTTATTTATGATGGTTGGTAATGAGGGGTTATGACTCTAGTGGATGTAAATGATTGGTAATTGCAACCAATTTTGGGTTTGGAAGGAATTTGAGAAAGTTAGGGTTTCATAACCCCCTTTCTGTCCGATTTTGTATCATATGGTTAGAGGCCGAATTGTCCTTGGCTCAAAACATGAAAGTTGTAGGTATTGATGTTTTAAGGGTGCCTGTAAAATTTCAGGTCAATTGGAGTAGTGTAGAATGAGATAAACCGAAATTACTATTGCTGTTCTGGGTTTCAGGATGGCCGAACTGCGCCTGTAATTGGGTTGTTTTGACTGGAATTGTTTTGGATTTGGGTGTTGTGGTCTTCTGATGAAATGTAGCTTGATGTCCTAGCTACCATATGCCTTTGGAATTTATGCATTTGGACCTGTTTAGACTGAGTTGTACTGATTACAGCATAGTGTAATTTGTAAACCTGCAATTACGGTTCTGGTTTGTTATTTGGCATATTTGACTTAGTTGTGCTGGGATTTGGACTGAGTGACCTTCTACATTGTTGTAGCCCTGTCTCTTAGCTTCGAAACTGTGGGTCTTTCACCTTCATCCGACAATCGTAGTGCCTTTGGTGCCATTACCGCAAAATTACGTCAAAACTGTTTTTCTGGTTTTGAGCTAAACTTTCATTTCCGGACTTTTCCCTAGCTTGACTTGTACTAGTACTACTTGGAGCTTGTTGAATGGCTATTGGATGAACTTGTTGTTGTGTGTGTACCTTTGGGTTGGAATGAGGAAATAATGAAGCCATGATGGCTGGAAAAGTTAGCAAATTCAGGGGAAGTGTTGTCCGAACTTTGAAGGGATTTGTTTGCATTGAGTTTGTGATCTAAGACTTGGATTTGCGCAAGGCAATGTTATATGATGGATGATTTCTGAGCCATGGAGGTGAGTGACCTCAAACTGTTTCCAAATTTACTTTTGAACCGCTTTACTTCATTATCTACTTTTGAACCGTTTTCAAAGTTACTTTTGGAACTGTTTCTTACATATCATGCGTGCTTGCATTAGTGTCTTGTTATTATTGATTTTGCTTTCAATGATTGTTAAAATGAGTTTTCTAGGCGAGTGTGTACTTTATCGCACTCGACCTAAATAAATATGAAAATTTCAATGATTAATGTTTAAATGCTACTTGCGCATGAATGTAAGCCTTTTGGGCTGAACTGGCCATTGCCCCTTGTTACCGGTCGTCTCGAGCCAGAAGCGGACTCGGTCGGGCGACTAGGAACTTGGGTGAACGTTTCGGAATACTCGAGTATTACCTTGTAGGTTGGTGGAGCCTGGCCAAAAGCCAGGGACGGGGTGATTGAATGCACGAATGAAACCAAAAATGCAATGAAATGACAGGAGAACGAACGTATCCTTTTCATGAATGTTTCTTGAATTATTGATACTCCATATTTAATGTTTTGTAAACGTTGTAATTGTTTCTAGACTTATCATTTGATTTACGACATCATTGAAATGAACTATTGTTAAACAGATTTGATTACTGATTTTATTGGTTACTCGCTGAGCTTCTAGCTCACCCCAAAATGTTTTATTCCCCTCCACAGGGCTCAAGGCGAAGGAAGGGCTTGTAGTGTTTATTCATGGATTATCTCATGTATGGATTGAACTTGGATTTCTTTTTGTGTAATCATTCATATTGGGATTGTATTGAACGTTTAGAATTGATTGGATGTGTAATAGTCTAGTTTTGGACTTCCTCCTGTAGAATAGTTGGTATCAAGGATCAGAGGGGCGCAGTGGAAGCGTGGACGCTTCGCTTTTGATATGTAAAGTTTGGGAACCTTTGATGTATATTTGATATATATATCTTGAAATTCCATTGAGGATTGTAGTGAACGACTGAGTCCCGGCGAGAGCTGGGCAGGCGGCCCGCCGAACCCTCTGGTTCGCCTTAGGGGGAGGTGGGGCTGTGACAATTGGTATAAGAGCTTAGGCTTCAGATCTCTGTAGTGTATTCTAGGCTTGAAGTTTAGGATGCCGGACTGTGGGTTTGATCTGACTCTTAGTGTCTGTTTGGAATGCTTGAGTGATTCTTGCGGAATGTCTTGCATTGATTAATACAAGATGGAATGTCGAGGACGACATTCTTTTAAGGAGGGGAGATTGTGACGCCCCGAAAACAAATGAGTTTGAGAACCTGGAAATTTTCTAATTTGCTAGGGTTTATTTTATTTAATCGCCCGTTTTTTTCTACATTTTCTTTATTAGAAAAAAAATTCCCCAGATAAAGTTTATGAGCAAAAATAGTTTTAAAATGATTTTCTAGTATCGGTTTTATATATCGGACGTGGGACCCACTAGTGCGAAAGTTCGGAAAAATTCGGCCAATAAGGTTAAGTTTTGGAAACTGGTGGAAATTTATCGGGTGTTAAGAGATAAGTAGAGGAGGTGAAGTGATTGATGTGAGAGGAAACAAAAGGATAGAAATGCATTTAATGGAGTGACAAGTGTCACACTTCCATTGGTTGAAGGCTAAGACAACTATTCACCTTTTTGACCTTTCTTACCCTTGGATTAAATATCTCAAAAATTGACTAAAAATTCACTCTTTCTTTCTCCATGTTGGCCGGCCACCTTAAGCTCAAGAAGAAAGAAAACTTCTCCAATTTTAAGCTTCCAACTAGCTCAAATCATCCAAACCAATTGCTTACAATTGTTTCTACTCCATAAAATCCCTCCATTAGGTGCTAGTAAGTTGTTTGGTGAAGTTTTTAAGGAAGCTAAGGTGTTCTACAACTCCTTCTCTCTTCTTTACTAGGTAAGTGGTGATTACACTTCCTCCTACACTTAATGATGCTTAATTTGTGCCTAGTGGTGGCTAAAATGCTGAAATTTGTGGTTTGTTTCTTGGTTTGAGATGAATTGGTGAAGTTTTTATTTTATTGAGGAATTTTCTGGTTTAATGTGATCATGATGTTGTGGTTATTTATGATGGTTGGTAATGAGGGGTTATGACTCTAGTGGATGTAAATGATTGGTAATTGCAACCAATTTTGGGTTTGGAAGGAATTTGAGAAAGTTAGGGTTTCATAACCCCCTTTCTGTCCGGTTTTGTATCATATGGTTAGAGGCCGAATTGGCCTTGGCTAAAAACATGAAAGTTGTAGGTATTGATGTTTTAAGGATGCCTGTAAAATTTCAGGTCAATTGGAGTAGTGTAGAATGAGATAAACCGAAATTACTATTGCTGTTCTGGGTTTCAGGATGGCCGAACTGTGCCTGTAATTGGGTTGTTTTGACTGGAATTGTTTTGGATTTGGGTGTTGAGGTCTTCTGATGAAATGTAGCTTGATGTCCTAGCTACCATATGCCTTTGGAATTTATGCATTTGGACCTGTTTAGACTGAGTTGTACTGATTACAGCATAGTGTAATTTGTAAACCTGCAATTACGGTTCTGGTTTGTTATTTGGCATATTTGACCTAGTTGTGCTGGGATTTGGACTGAGTGACCTTCTACATTGTTGTAACCCTGTCTCTTAGATTCGAAACGGTGGGTCTTTCACCTTCATCCGACAATCCTAGTGCCTTTGGTGCCATTACCGCAAAATTACGTCAAAACTGTTTTTCTGGTTTTGAGCTAAACTTTCATTTCCGGACTTTTCCCTAGCTTGACTTGTACTAGTACTACTTGGAGCTTGTTGAATGGCTATTGGATGAACTTGTTGTTGTGTGTGTACCTTTGGGTTGGAATGAGGAAATAATGAAGCCATGATGGCTGGAAAAGTTAGCAAATTCAGGAGAAGTGCTGCCCGAACTTTGAAGGGATTTGTTTGCATTGAGTTTGTGATCTAAGACTTGGATTTGCGCAAGGCAATGTTATATGATGGATGATTTCTGAGCCATGGAGGTGAGTGACCTCAAACTGTTTCCAAATTTACTTTTGAACCGCTTTACTTCATTATCTACTTTTGAACCGTTTTCAAAGTTACTTTTGGAACTGTTTCTTACATATCATGCGTGCTTGCATTAGTGTCTTGTTATTATTGATTTTTCTTTCAATGATTGTTAAAACGAGTTTTCTAGGCGAGTGTGTACTTTATCGCACTCGACCTAAATAAATATGAAAATTTAAATGATTAATGTTTAAATGCTACTTGCGCATGAATGTAAGCCTTTTGGGCTGAACTGGCCATTGCCCCTTGTTACCGGTCGTCTCGAGCCAGAAGCGGACTCGGTCGGGCGACTAGGAACTTGGGTGAACGTTTCGGAATACTCGAGTATTACCTTGTAGGTTGGTGGAGCCTGGCCAAAAGCCAGGGACGGGGTGATTGAATGCACGAATGAAACCAAAAATGCAATGAAATGACAGGAGAACGAACGTATCCTTTTCATGAATGTTTCTTGAATTATTGATACTCCATATTTAATGTTTTGTAAACGTTGTAATTGTTTCTAGACTTATCATTTGATTTACGACATCATTGAAATGAACTATTGTTAAACAGATTTGATTACTGATTTTATTGGTTACTCGCTGAGCTTCTAGCTCACCCCAAAATGTTTTATTCCCCTCCACAGGGCTCAAGGCGAAGGAAGGGCTTGTAGTGTTTATTCATGGATTATCTCATGTATGGATTGAACTTGGATTTCCTTTTGTGTAATCATTCATATTGGGATTGTATTGAACGTTTAGAATTGATTGGATGTGTAATAGTCTAGTTTTGGACTTCCTCCTGTAGAATAGTTGGTATCAAGGATCAGAGGGGCGCAGTGGAAGCGTGGACGCTTCGCTTTTGATATGTAAAGTTTGGGAACCTTTGATGTATATTTGATATATATATCTTGAAATTCCATTGAGGATTGTAGTGAACGACTGAGTCCCGCCGAGAGTTGGGCAGGCGGCCCGCCGAACCCTCTGGTTCGCCTTAGGGGGAGGTGGGGCTGTGACAATTGGTATCAGAGCTTAGGCTTCAGATCTCTGTAGTGTATTCTAGGCTTGAAGTTTAGGATGCCGGACTGTGGGTTTGATCTGACTCTTAGTGTCTGTTTGGAATGCTTGAGTGATTCTTGCGGAATGTCTTGCATTGATTAATACAAGATGGAATGTCGAGGACGACATTCTTTTAAGGAGGGGAGATTGTGACGCCCCGAAAACAAATGAGTTTGAGAACCTGGAAATTTTCTAATTTGCTAGGGTTTATTTTATTTAATCGCCCGTTTTTTTCTACATTTTCTTTATTAGAAAAAAAATTCCCCAGATAAAGTTTATGAGCAAAAATAGTTTTAAAATGATTTTCTAGTATCGGTTTTATATATCGGACGTGGGACCCACTAGTGCGAAAGTTCGGAAAAATTCGGCCAATAAGGTTAAGTTTTGGATACTGGTGGAAATTTATCGGGTGTTAAGAGATAAGTAGAGGAGGTGAAGTGATTGATGTGAGAGGAAACAAAAGGATAGAAATGCATTTAATGGAGTGACAAGTGTCACACTTCCATTGGTTGAAGGCTAAGACAACTATTCACCTTTTTGACCTTTCTTACCCTTGGATTAAATATCTCAAAAATTGACTAAAAATTCACTCTTTCTTTCTCCATGTTGGCCGGCCACCTTAAGCTCAAGAAGAAAGAAAACTTCTCCAATTTTAAGCTTCCAACTAGCTCAAATCATCCAAACCAATTGCTTACAATTGTTTCTACTCCATGAAATCCCTCCATTAGGTGCTAGTAAGTTGTTTGGTGAAGTTTTTAAGGAAGCTAAGGTGTTCTACAACTCCTTCTCTCTTCTTTACTAGGTAAGTGGTGATTACACTTCCTCCTACACTTAATGATGCTTAATTTGTGCCTAGTGGTGGCTAAAGTGCTGAAATTTGTGGTTTGTTTCTTGGTTTGAGATGAATTGGTGAAGTTTTTATTTTATTGAGGAATTTTCTGGTTTAATGTGATCATGATGTTGTGGTTATTTATGATGGTTGGTAATGAGGGGTTATGACTCTAGTGGATGTAAATGATTGGTAATTGCAACCAATTTTGGGTTTGGAAGGAATTTGAGAAAGTTAGGGTTTCATAACCCCCTTTCTGTCCGGTTTTGTATCATATGGTTAGAGGCCGAATTGGCCTTGGATCAAAACATGAAAGTTGTAGGTATTGATGTTTTAAGGGTGCCAGTAAAAGTTCAGGTCAATTGGAGTAGTGTAGAATGAGATAAACCGAAATTACTATTGCTGTTCTGGGTTTCAGGATGGCCGAACTGTGCCTGTAATTGGGTTGTTTGGACTGGAATTGTTTTGGATTTGGGTGTTGAGGTCTTCTGATGAAATGTAGCTTGATGTCC
The DNA here is from genome assembly GCF_036785885.1 of Coffea arabica. Classification (NCBI taxonomy): domain Eukaryota; kingdom Viridiplantae; phylum Streptophyta; class Magnoliopsida; order Gentianales; family Rubiaceae; genus Coffea; species Coffea arabica. The sequence goes on from NC_092328.1 coordinate 31,801,691, forward strand.
TAGCTACCATATGCCTTAGGAATTTATGCATTTGGACCTGTTTAGACTGAGTTGTACTGATTACAGCATAGTGTAATTTGTAAACCTGCAATTACGGTTCTGGTTTGTTATTTGGCATATTTGACCTAGTTGTGCTGGGATTTGGACTGAGTGACCTTCTACATTGTTGTAACCCTGTCTCTTAGCTTCGAAACGGTGGGTCTTGCACCTTCATCCGACAATCGTAGTGCCTTTGGTGCCATTACCGCAAAATGACATCAAAACTATTTTTCTGGTTTTGAGCTAAACTTTCATTTCCGGACTTTTCCCTAGCTTGACTTGTACTAGTACTACTTGGAGCTTGTTGAATGGCTATTGGATGAACTTGTTGTTGTGTGTGTACCTTTGGGTTGGAATGAGGAAATAATGAAGCCATGATGGCTGGAAAAGTTAGCAAATTCAGGGGAAGTGCTGTCCGAACTTTGAAGGGATTTGTTTGCATTGAGTTTGTGATCTAAGACTTGGATTTGCGCAAGGCAATGTTATATGATGGATGATTTCTGAGCCATGGAGGTGAGTGACCTCAAACTGTTTCCAAATTTACTTTTGAACCGCTTTACTTCATTATCTACTTTTGAACCGTTTTCAAAGTTACTTTTGGAACTGTTTCTTACATATCATGCGTGCTTGCATTAGTGTCTTGTTATTATTGATTTTTCTTTCAATGATTGTTAAAACGAGTTTTCTAGGCGAGTGTGTACTTTATCGCACTCGACCTAAATAAATATGAAAATTTAAATGATTAATGTTTAAATGCTACTTGCGCATGAATGTAAGCCTTTTGGGCTGAACTGGCCATTGCCCCTTGTTACCGGTCGTCTCGAGCCAGAAGCGGACTCGGTCGGGCAACTTCAAATTCAATCCTTCAGTAGATCATTCTTTGATTAATTTTATATGATGAAAACTTCAAATTGTAAATTACTAAAAAAATGATGATATAGGCAACCCTAGGGGAAGACCCTCCTAGAACCTCCCAACCTTGTAATTACCAGAGTTGGATCTTTCCTCCCAACAGAAATTGAACTCAATTGTTCTCATGAACTCAAGACCTCTGACACACAAAGGTAATCAGCAACCTTAAGCAAATAAGGATGGATGAAGCGACACCACGATTAGGGAACAAACTAGTCGATAAAGTCTGATTTGAATCCTAAGCTATGAACTCAAGAATTCAAGAGTAAGTTCGATTAAGAACTTGAAGGAAAATTCCTCACGATTTCTGGTTGTAATAATCTGTGTCTTTACTCATACAAGAGGTGCCTTTTTATAGGCTAAAACTAGGGCAAAATCCGGCCCACATAAACCTGGAAGAAATTCGGTCCGCATAAAGAGCTTAAAGAGCCAGCTCTTTAAGGCTTTCCGATAAGGCCCAATAAGTAATAAAATACTCAACGCCTAACAACTACTAAACTAGACAATTTTAAAACAACTACCAACTAAGCTAACAAGTATGAGATCATTCCTTCACTTCAAACGTACAAGTGAACAAAGTAATTTCATGGTCCATCAAATCTTCAAACTTAGCTTGTTCCTTGCTTGTATGGTGAATGATCAAGGCTCGTAAAGCTTCCTTCACCTTCTTGGTTCTTAATCTTGTCATCGGACCACCAATGTTGATCAAAGGGTCCTTGACCCAAGGTGGAAGTTGTTGCACACCCGTATCCGCATCATTCCCTCTTTCCTCGAAAAGATTCGTCCTCGAATCTTCAAAGTCTCCTCTTGAAAGTGAGTTGTCCACAAATCGATGGTGCGCTTAAAGGACAGCAGTGTTGGAAGTAGACGAATGACTACGAGCCATGTTGCATGTCGTTTGGTCAGCTTCGGGAAGCGCTCAAATAAGGACATGCGCCAAGGTAGGAAAGAGCTTGTGTAAGGCGTGTGAAAATCCCAAGTGGCAATCCAAAACTCTCTAATTAGCCTTTGGTCATGAAGCTTCACATTGACACCTTGATTGTGCAAAGGTGTAAAATCCAGCACTAGTTGACATTGATTTGAATCATCTTGCATGGATAAATTGGGAGTAACTTGTTGCATGGATGAGGCACTAAATAACTTGTGAAGGACAGCTTTGGGATCTTGCGTGACACGCAATTTCTCATCTTCCAACATATAAGGTAGCAAACAATTGAATTCCACTTCATGAGGGTTACTCGAACTAGCACAAGTTGAAGTTGACAAATTGAGCACTTGGCCACCTGCTTTTAGTTGTGTGAATAAGCATGAAAGATCACCACCTTTAGTTGGAATAAGCACGAAATCAGGTTGTAAGTCTTGAATCAAAACTGGAAAATTGTGGACAGCTTTACAACCTACAAAAACAAAATAAACGTCAACTTGAAACAAGTTTGAAATCGGGTAAAGAAGTAATGGTACATTATCAACTAAATGGTAAGAAGGTATAGAACAAGTTTTAAGTGTGAAAACTCTCTTTGCCACTTCATTATTCCTTCCACCAATTGATTCAACTTGAGAAGGCATTGCTAGCCTTTTACACTTTCCTTCAAAATCTGCATAAGAAATACAAGTGTTAGGATGGAAATTATACTCAAAAGAAGGTAAAGATGATGAATGACCCATAGGTAGCAAATGAGAGTCAAATTTCGGAATTCTCCCTTCATGGTGGATTTGACGTGATTCCCCTTTGGTATGGACAGATTTGAATTGAAATTGTTCCATGAGATGATTCCAAATAGATTCAATTCCTAAAAGACAAACTCCATGGAAACTAGTGAATTGTACAAGTGACTTTGGAATGGAGCATGGCATGACTAACTTCACTTGACTTTGCTTAATCTGCACAAATGAAGAAACACTAAATAAAGCAAAGGTAAGTTCGTTAGAAAAACAATAAGCCTCACATTTTTGCTCACAATCGTCTCACTTTCTCTCTTTTCTTCCTTTTTACCACTCATCTCATCAGATTTTTCCATCTCTTTATCTAGTTTAACGCCCTCGATTGTTTTCTCATCATCAACCTCCTCAACAAATGGTTCAATAGGATGAGATACTCCTTTGTTGGGAATAGGGTCAGCTATCTCCTTCTTAGAAAACTCACTTTGATAGCATCCATTTGACTCCATTTGTTTTTGGTGTAGAAGACGTTGATATGTCTTCAAAAATGACTCCGCATGAGGTGGTTCAACTCTAAGTTTAGTCTTAGAAAATGCTGAATGAACCTTCTTATCACCTCTTGCATAAACCGGCTTTAAAGAGGTAGATTGCATGGAACCCCTCCTCTTGCTTGAGTTTATGTTCGTTCTCTCGATTGTACAAGTCCGTGGTATAATGGAAGGGTACAAATCGTTTCCTCATCACTTGCTTCATTTCAGTCCAAGTGGCAATCGGTTGTTCCCTATTTCTCCTTCTTGTGGCACATACTTGCTCCCACCAAATAGATGCATAATCTTGAAATTCAATAGCTGCAAGTTTCACCTTTTTATCTTCGGAGTAATTGTGGACTTCAAACACTTGCTCAACTCGCCTAACCCAATCCAAGTAAGCTTCAGGATCATTTTTCCCATGAAAGGTAGGCATCTTGGTGTTGATGGACCCAAGATTGTCATCGGTTCTCCTAGGTCGGCCTCGACCTTCCCTCACTCCCTCTTGGCTTCTCCTTGATCGAAATGAGATGTGAGAATGATACCCCTCATCATCCGCATCATGATCAGCACTCTGAACACTCGAAACCCTATGGTGTGTATCTCCGGTACCTCGCATCTCAATGGCAGCCAACCTGTCGGATATTTGTGCCATCGCAAATTCATGTCTCTCCGCTTGTTTTTGAAGAGTTTGGAGCATCAGTTTGAGTGACACGTCGGTCTCAGACGGCTCGGCCATGTTCCCCTCTTGAGACATATTGTCAAACCTGCAAAACAAATGTATCCTAGTCTACCTTGCAAAGCACTCGTGTATCACTCAAGAAAACACACTCACTCTCAATTTTCCTTCTCGAAGTTCTTAAAACAACTCAAACTCTAAAAAATTCCAGAATTAATTACCCTATAAGCAAGTAATAAGACACAAAGCAGAATTTTGTAAATCCTAGAAAAACTCTACCCGAAGCTGGAACTTTTTTTTTTTTTTTTGAGCTGCTGTTTTGCTGAGTTTCTGGTCAGTATTTTGGAGGGTGAGTGGTGCTTTTGGGATGTTCAAATAATGCAAGAACCAGTCCTCAAATTTCAGGGAAATCGGCTCGCAAAGACTAGCTCAACCGATTTTAGAAACCCAAGAATTTAAAGGCGGTGTGGCTAAGGTGTTTGTGGCGGTTTAGGTTTGGTTTTGGAAACTGATTTTGGAGTGCTTGGGGTCTGGTTAGGTAGTTTGAGGTCGTTGAAATTCAATTAAGATTGGAAACTCAAGAATTGAAAACCAATCAAGATTTGGAGACTCAAGTTTTTTTGGGAAACCAATCAAGATTTGGAGACTAATCAAGAATTGGAGACCAATCAAGAATTGGAAACTCAAGATTTGGGAAACTTGATTTCCTTTGTGTGAGAGCCAATTCCTTCTCTTCTTCCTTTTTTTTTTCGGCTTTTCAAGGAACACAAATTCAGATCACACCAACAAGTTCAAGAAAACGGATGAAAGGTTATGCCAATTCCAAGAAATCCCTAGTTCTTGGTTTATTGTTCAAGAATTTTCAAAACAAGACTTGGTGGTCCAAGAACTTCAAGAATTTGTTCAAGAAACACAAGAATTTCCCCAAATTATGTTGCGGTGTCTAGGGTTTGTAAAAACAACAACCAATTCTCAAGAAATAGGCAAAACAGAATTTCAGCAATACTCAAAAGAAAATTCCAGCAATACTCTAGCAACTTGAACACTAAAACAAGATAAGGTACGTGACTCTTTTTTTTTTTCTTTTTTTGTCTTTAAACCCTAACAACCCAAACACAAGTATAATAGACCCAAGAACTTGGACAGAAAACACAAAAAAAGACAACACCCAAACAGTTTTTTTTTTTTTTTGACTCGGATGAACAGTACGCTACAGTACGATGAACAGTAATCGCTACAGTTTTTTTTTTTTTTTTTGGAAAAAAGACAAACTAGCAAGATATGAGCAACTTCAATTAAAAGAGAATTAACCTGATGCTTTGATTACCAACTGATATAGGCAACCCTAGGGGAAGACCCTCCTAGAACCTCCCAACCTTGTAATTACCAGAGTTGGATCTTTCCTCCCAACAGAAATTGAACTCGATTGTTCTCATGAACTCAAGACCTCTGACACACAAAGGTAATCAGCAACCTTAAGCAAATAAGGATGGATGAAGCGACACCACGATTAGGGAACAAACTAATCGATAAAGTCTGATTTGAATCCTAAGCTATGAACTCAAGAATTCAAGAGTAAGTTCGATTAAGAACTTGAAGGAAAATTCCTCACGATTTCTGGTTGTAATAATCTGTGTCTTTACTCATACAAGAGGTGCCTTTTTATAGGCTAAAACTAGGGCAAAATCCGGCCCACATAAACCTGGAAGAAATTCGGTCCGCATAAAGAGCTTAAAGAGCCAGCTCTTTAAGGCTTTCCGATAAGGCCCAATAAGTAATAAAATACTCAACGCCTAACAACTACTAAACTAGACAGTTTTAAAACAACTACCAACTAAGCTAACAAGTATGAGATCATTCCTTCACTTCAAACGTACAAGTGAACAAAGTAATTTCATGGTCCATCAAATCTTCAAACTTAGCTTGTTCCTTGCTTGTATGGTGAATGATCAAGGCTCGTAAAGCTTCCTTCACCTTCTTGGTTCTTAATCTTGTCATCGGACCACCAATGTTGATCAAAGGGTCCTTGACCCAAGGTGGAAGTTGTTGCACACCCGTATCCGCATCAAATGATCTCAAACCACGAAAATCTTCTTAAATCAATAGAAATCTTTAGTCATCAGAACATTTGACTCCAATAGAGTTCAAACTGGAAATTACTAAAAATGTGGCACATTAGAATAATTCCTTTTGTTTTGTTTTCTGCTGTTACGTTATAGTAAACCTATAATGGTGGAATAAATAAAAAATGGTATACTTGAAAATATTACGCTAACTACGCAGAAATGACGGAATAATCATTGATATCAAGTTAGACTAAAATTATAGTTACAAAGAGTTTGATCCATGACTTCTAATTTTGGAGGCTCAATGTTGACTCTTTTATAGTTAGACGCATACTTCAGTGGCAAAATTAATATCCTTCTTCTTTGTCTCTGCCCAATGACTCAATTGAAAAGCTTATATGAACAAGGAAAATCATTAATAGTCAACAACCATATTAATAAGGTGTCATTTTGCGTTGTATGAGCAAAATCTTCCTTTATTATGTAGTATATTTAGTTGTCCAATCTTAAACTACTATGGGACAAAATAAAGCATAAGAGAGATTATAACGGACAATGACTAAATAATGATTCACTAAACTTATAAGGGCTGCAACTAATCTCCAATGGCGCAGTTTATTAATCGGTAATTATTTGCAAATCAACCACAATAATATTCATCATTGAACATTACCAAAGGCTTCTGGTCAAAAGGACAAGTGTATAAATATGTAGCCTTCAAAAGAAAGCATTTGTGTTGTGACAGCCCCACTTCCCCCTAAGGCGAACCAAAGGGTTCGGCGGACCGCCTGCCCAACTCTCGCCAGGACTCACTCAAACTCTTCAAAAGAAATAAGAAATGACCTTGAGGATAAAAAAAACAATTCCCAAACTTGAAACACATACTTACATTCATTTCTATCTCAAAATAATATACAATCGCCAAATAAAATGAAAGTTCTCAGTTCTTAATACATCCAACCATATTCAAGCACTAGGCTAGTCTGTACAGATCTCTCGTCCTTGCTCGCATCCCCTGTTAAGGAAAACAAAACTAACGGAATGAGCTAAAAGCTCAGTGAGGTTCCAAACACATAATTAAACAATAAGTCCAGTGCATTAACCATAGATATCCAATAATTCAAGAAACATTTACAATGTAAAGCGCTAATAACACATTCATTAAAAGGATACGTGCTCACATGGAGCCATTCATTCATTCATTCATTCTCCTTTCATTTCCTTATTCCTCCAATCATTTGAAAATTCATTTTTGTAAGTAAAACCCCTTCATTTGCATTACCACTCGTTCATTCATTTCATTTCACCCCCTTCTAGACGTTGGTCGGACTCCACCTGACAACAAGGTAATACTCGAGTATACCAATCATTCACCCAGGGTTACCAAATCGCCCAACCGAGTCCGCTTCTGGCTCGAGTCGATCGGTAACGAAGGGTAGGGCCCAGTTTAGCCATCAGGCTTACATTCATGCACATATGATCATTCAATCATTATAAATTTCACATTCATTTAGATCGAGTGCGATAACACTCGCCTAGAAAACTCGTTTTAGCAATCATAGAACGCATTTAACATGTTATCAATCATTCATAACAAGCCATATAATCAAGAACATAACAAACAAGAAACACTCACATATTTAAACAAAAGAACGTCCAAAGTATTCTTCCGGGTGATACCCTCAATCACCAAGGAACCCTAATATAACCAAGAGAAACTATCACAGTTCAACCACCAAAAGTTTAAGTAATTCAAAGAAACTCCGAATACTTACTAGTACAATATATAAATGTGAGTTTTAAATTAAAAAATGTACATTTAGATTTTACGGCGGAGAAAAGGAAAATAAATAAACCCTAAATTCACACCTAAATCCTCGCTTGATAAAATTAGGTTTTACGGCCAAGAAACCCTAGGCAATTCTTCTTTGTTTCAGAAAGAAATGAGTAACCATTTGAAGTTCAAAACTTGACATTTGTAGCTAAGTATCATGCTTAAACAGTTGTCCCATTCACCATGCAAAAATGTAGAAGTTCAAATGAAAGGTAGCTCAAATAACACCATTAAAGTGGACCTAAGTATGTCCTAGCAAAATAAGTCCAGCGCATCACCAAATCACATTTCAAATCTCACTTTTACGCACTCAAACTACAAAAAAACAAATGGAGAGCGTTTTCCCTTACTTTCTTTACTTTCCATCCTACAATCAAACACCAACTCACATTCCAAAACAACCACAATTTCACATACAAATCATAGGCGATAAAATACACCTTTCGGCATAACAACCACAACTGAAGCTACACTTATCGGATTGAAATGAATGTTATGGTTTTTCGAAGCCAAGACATATACCTACATTTCTTATGAAGACCTCCAAAGCCAAATCATGCATTTTCAGGGTCAAAAATGAAAATCTCCACGAAAACAGAAAGCTGTCCGCATAACAGGGCTCATGGGCAGTCAAGAGTATTTTGGTCATTTCATAAGCTACAGTACTACAATTGAGCTGAACTTTTATAGGTAGCTAGCTAACTCAATTACCAACAAGTTTCATGTTTGGAGCTAAGCCCAATTCGGCCTCCATCATGGCCGAATGACACTGGTCAGAACAGGGCAGAATTGAAATCCTAAAACTGAAATTGAACATAACTCTAGCTCAACCCATGAAATCTTCCACAAAACAACATCTATAACAACTATAAGCCACTAATTAACAATTAATTGAAGTAAAGAGGAAGTTCTTGGCAAAATACCTTGGAAACTCAAGAAAAATGGTAGCTTAGACTTTCCTCCTCCAAAACAACTCCACCAAAACCTTTAAGCTTCCTAGTTGAGCACTTGTATGGTGTAGTTTGTGATTTGGGTGGTTGAAACTCAAGATTTGAGCAAGAATTGAGGCTAGAAAATGAAGAACTTTCCTTTCTTGTTTTGCTCCTCAAATGGGTCGGCCAAGACGAAGAAAATGGAGGAAAATTGGGTCAAAAATTGGTTTTTAGTAAAGGTGAAAGTTAGGTCAAAGTCCACCTTCCAATGGGTTTGTAACACTTGGCACTTTGAATGTTTAAAGCTTATCTTCTCACTCCCAATGGTTAGTCTATTTAACTAACCTCTAATCATCTTCTAGCACCTTGTAAAATAATAACACTTAACACAAAAATCACGTAATCACCAAAATTTTATCGCACTAGCGGGTCCCACGTCTGTAATGCGTTTCAAATGTAACATACACTAACTTATACTAGGATAATGATTTAAAATTGTACTTGCTTAAAAAAATGCATAGAAACTTTAATATTATAAAAGCAAGTATAAAAATGTAGGCAAAAATAAAATAATGCCCAGAAAAATGTGAACATTGTCGGGTTCTCACATGTGTACTTCCGATTAAGGAGACATATTTATTACCTTGTGGTCAATTCGTCAGCCCTAGAGTTTTTTTTTTTTTTTTTTAGTTTTGAAGCGCGTCAGCTCTAGAGTTTGAATTAGGTATTCTTAAATCAAAGTAAATAGCTCATCATTTCCATTACTCAAACTAATTATAATCATGTTACAATTTCAGTCGGATCTAGTGACTCCAACTTAATTATATATGGCATTAGGAATTTCACGACCATAAACAAAAATATAAATAAATTAATAAATAATTTCATGACCATAAACATGTAACTAAGAGTTTTTCTTCATCCAAAAAAAAAAGTGGCTAAGAGAATTAATATTTTGGGGATTTAAGGATATAATTGAAATATTTATGCAGTGTATATGACCAATTTTTATACATCAGGAAGTGGGATTGGATATGCGTTGATATATAAGATTTTAAGAGATAAAAGTGGCCAAATGTCCAACCAATGCAAATCTAGTTTTCTCTGAATTTATGATCATAATTGTGAAGTTTTGAAACGTTTGCCCACATCAAATGGTTAAAAGAAGTGGAACTTTTACAGTTATGAGAAACAATTTGTAAAGAAGAGTAAGGCCCTGTTTGCTAACTCAATTCAACACTTAAACTTAATGGATTCAATTTTTAACATATTCAAACCATTTGATAATCAAAACTAAATATCTGAATTAATTAAGTGGCACTGAATTTTCTAGGCAAAACTTGGTTAAAGGAACAGTTTGATAAGGAGCTTAATTTGATATGCAAGTATAATTGTCTTTAATTTAATGGTCATAATCATGAAGTTTTGAATTTTTTGGTTACATCAAATAATTAAAAAGTGGAATTTTGTTAGTTCAAGCAAGTAGTTTGATAAGGAGCTTAATTTGATGTGCAAGTCTAATTTTCTTTAACTATGTGATCATATGTAGGCCCACAAAAATAATTAATATAAGTCACAAGACTTTCACGATTAAATGAAAACCATAAGAAGAGAAAATAAATCCAAAGACTAAAAGACAAAATAGAGGAAATAGAACTGGAGGCTTTTATTATCTTTCTGAATCTTTTCTTTCTCTCTTACACTGATAGACCAAGGCCTATGGTGTTTATATAGACTACCAATTACCAAAAAACCTATTGGGATTTAAACTACTAAAATATACTAGTAAAAGGAAATCACAAATAAACAATAAATTAAATCCTAAAAAGATTTGATTTAATAATCCTACATTGCCTCTCTTAAACAAATGTCTTCAAATCGCATCATACCACGCATCTTCTTCAACTTGAGAAACAACTCCACCTTCAATGGTTTCGTGAAAACGTTTGCCACTTAATCATCACTCTTACAATAATCAATGGTAATTTCCTAATTTTGAAATAGTTCACGAATGAAGTGAAACTTGATATTAATGTGCTTGCTTCTTCCATGAAATACTGGATTCTTTGATAGTTCAACAGTAGACTTGCTATCACAATAGATCTTGGTAGGACCAACTTGTTCATACCGTAGAAAATCAAGTATTCTTCTCAACCATAATACTTGAGTTGCACTATGTGCAGCTGCCATATACTCCGTTTCTGCTGTAGATAATGCCACTACTTGTTGTTTCTTAGAAGACAATGAAAATATACCACTGCCTAAATAAAAGGCATAGCCTGATGTACTTCTCCTTTGAATCATGTCACCAACCCAATCACTATATGTAAAGCCAACAAGATTAGAATTGTTAGCATATGGATAAAAGATATCATCAGATTGTGTACCTCTAATGTATCTTAAAATCCTTTTGGTCACCTGCCAATGTGATTGATGTGGAGACACCATAAACCTACTAATTAATCCAACACCAAAAGTAATGTCAGGCCTTGTAGACGTCAAGTATCTTAGACTACCAACCAATCTTCTAAAATTAGCAGCATCAACAAATTCACCACCCCTATCTTTCACCAATTTCAACTTCTTTTCAACTGGAATCAACATAAACTTGGCAGTATCCATCTTAAAGCTTTTTAATATGTCACCTGCATATTTCTTCTGTGTAATAAATATGCCATGATTTGTTTGAGAAACCTCAATGCCAAGAAAATATGATATTAATCCCAAGTCAATCATCGCAAAATGACTAATCATAGTCTCCCTGAATTCAGAAATCACTTTGGGATTATTGCCAGTATAAATCAGATCATTTACATATAAGCATACAATAAGAATATCACTATCAGGATTGAACTTGATATACAAAATATGCTCATATGAACATCAATGAAAACCATTTCTAATAAAGTAAGAGTCAATATGATTATACCAGGCTCGAGGAGCTTGTTTCAAACCATATAAAGCTTTCTTTAACCTATAGACTTTATTTTCTTGCCCTTTCATTACATAACCTGGAGATTGCTCAACATATACTTCCTCTTCAAGAATTTCATTCAAGAAAGTAGATTTCACATCCATTTGATAAATCTTCCAAGAATTATTGGCAGCAATAGATATAATCATGCGAATAGTATCTAGTCTAACAACTGGAGAAAAAATTTTGAAATGATCAATAGCTGCCTTTTGCTTGCATCGTTTAACCACTAATCTTACTTTGTAACGAAATACCCCTCTAGGTGGCTTGTATTTGGTCTTGTAAATCCACTTGACACCAATTAAGTTCTTATCATATGGAAGTGTAGTCAGTTCCCATGTCTTAGTTTTCTTAATTGCATGTATCTCCTCGTCCATTGCTTGATTTCAGTGATCATCTTTGACGGCATCCTCAAAGGTAACTGGATCACAATTTACAAATAAAGTAAAGTTTACAATATCTTCATCTGACAATTCATTATCGTTACCAACAACATAATTCTCCAAGCGAACTGGCATGCAATGTTCTCATTGTGGACTATTAGAAGACTACATAAGATTTGACTGCCCCTAGAAGATGAAGGAACACCAGCATGTTGTCTGGACTACTCTATTGGTTGATTAGACGAATTCCTTTCATCCAAATAAAATGGCATTGGTGATTCTTCAGTGTAGAAAGCTCAATACTCATCAAATGTGACATCTTTGCTAATAATCACCTTTCCCGTATCTGCGTTGAACAGCTTGTAACCTTTGGTTTCATGATTATTGTGACAGCCCCACCTCCCCCTAAGGCGAACCAAAGGGTTCGGCGGACCGCCTGCCCAGCTCTCGCCGGGACTCAGTCGTTCACTCACACAAATCAGAAATAGATCCACAAGAAAGAACAAAACGAGGATCCAAACCTTAAAACAAAACTTATATACATTGCTATCTCCGAAAGTAGTACAACCGATGAGAATACAAAAGTTCTCAAGTCACCATACAACCAGCCCGTGCCAAGCACTAGGGCGAGAACCAAAACAAAACCAAAACTAGACCCAGCCAGTCGGTACAGAGCTCTAGCCCTTGCTCGCCTTCTCCTGTCAAGGAAAACAAAACTAAAGGGATGAGCTAAAAGTTCAGTGAGGTTCCGAACATAGAATCAAGCCATAAATCAAACAATAAGTCAAGAAACATTTACAACATTTACAATAGTCACACATGAAAAGGATACGTTCGTTCATTCGTTCGTTCTCCTGTCATTCCCCTTATTCCTTCATTCGTTTGAAAATGCATTGTTCATTTATCAATAAAACCCTCGTTCGTTCGTTCGTTCGTTCATTTCATTCAACCCTTCCTGGGCATTGGCCAGGCTCCACCAACCTCCACCAACCTACAAGGTAATACTCGAGTATACCAAACGTTCACCCAGGTCACCATATCGCCCGACCGAGTCCGCTTCTGGCTCGAGTCGATCGGTAACAAGGGGCAGTGGCCAGTTCAGCCAAAAGGCTTACATTCATGCACAAGTAACATTTCAATCGTTCAGTCATTGAAAATTTCATAATCATTTAGGCTGATAAAGTACACACTCGCCTAGAAAACTCGTTTTGGCTAATCATTGAAAGCGTTTAACATGTTATCAGTCATATACACAAGCCATATAATCAAGAAACATAACAAACAAGGAACACTCACCGAATTATGTAAAATAACGTCCAAAATGTCCTATCGAATCTTACCCTCGGTCACCGAGAAAACCTATGATTCAACGAGAAAGAATATTACAATTCATCTAGCAAAACAAGTAAGTGGAATCAAGGAACTCGACTAGTTACGAGTAAAACGGATAAAGGTGACTTTAAAGTGAAAATAAAGCCATTTGGATCTGTGGACGGAAACAACTAGGGTGTCATAAACCAAACTCAAAGGGTTATAACAGTTCCAATGGAAAACACTTGAATCAAAGCCAAGTCGGAAATATTATTTTGCGGAATCGTTTATGTGGTCCAAAATCAATATACATTCAAGTAGGTATTATGGCCTACATGTTTTGACTGAGAAAACCTTAGGTCATACCTCTATATTTTGGTATGAAGTAGTAAATAAACATTTGAAGGTTCAAATGGAAAAAGTATCATGTTTTAAGATGGAAAACGGTCATAGTATTTGCCAAACGAAAATATACAAGTTCAAATAGAAGCTTAGCCCTTGAGCGAAAATTTGGGCAGCATGCCCTTTGTATTTTCCTATTTCCAGCCATTTATGGCTTCATTATTTTTCTTATTCAAACCCAAAGGTACACACCCAACAAGTTAATTTCAATAGCCGTTCAGTAAGCTCCAAGTAGTACAAGTACAATTCAAGCTAGGGAAAAGTCCGGAAATGAAAGTTAAGCTCTAAACCATAAAAACAGTTTTTGACATCATTTTGCGGTTTTGGCACCATTGGCACTACGATTATCGGATGGAGGTGCAAGATACACCATTTCGAAGCTAAGAGATAGTACTACAATGTTGAAGAAGGATACTCAGTCCAGTTTCTAGTGAAATCAGGTCAAAAAATTCAATATACTAAACCAGAACCGCAAAAACAGGTTCACCAATCGCATTCTGGTTCAAACATCATAAGTCAGGCTACCTAAGTCCAAATCAAGTGATTCCAAAGCCATCAGAAAGCTAAGATAGAAGGATACAATTCTTAAGAAGACATCAACAACCAAATCAGAAGCATTCCCAACAAAACAACCAATCACAGACGCAATTATCAAATTCGGGTAGAAACAGGGCAGCAGGGGTAATTCAGTCTTTTCACAATCTACGTTGCTCTGATTGACCTGAAATTTTGTAGGCATCTCTAAAATATCATTCCCTACAAATTTCATGTTTTAACCCAAGGCTAATTCGGCCTCTAACAATGATGAACAGTGCCAGGCAGAATTGGGGAAAAATGAAACCCTAATCTGGAAATTTTTGCTTCAAACCAGAAATTTTCCACTAATCATTACAATTATCATACCAAAGCTTCATTCTAACCCATACTAGCCCATCATACATGGCTAATCAACATTAAACATATAAAAACAGAAAAATTATGCATAAAATCAAAAATTCATCTAACACCACAAAAAGTCATGAAAACACCCACAAGATCACCTCCTTAACTCCCACAAGCCACTAATCGACTATTATTAAGAGCAAAAGGAAATTGTCTAGAGAATTTACCTTGAAACTTGAGGAAAGATGATAGCCTTGGGTTTCTTTTACAATAATCACTCCACCAAGACCTTTGTTCTCCCTTAGATAACACTCTTATGGAAGGGTTTGCGATTCTATCGGTTGAAACTCCAAATTTTAGCAAGAAATGGAAGGAAAATTTGAAGGTTCTCTCTTGGTTTTTCACCTTACAAGAGCCGGCCAACAAGCTAGAGAAATGAAGTTGTTTTTGTTCAATTTTTTGTTAAATTGGTAAAGTAAGAAATTGGTCAAAGTCCAAAGGTTAACCACTAAGTGACACTTGTCACTATAATTAATGCATGACTATCCTTTTGTCTCTCCACTCTCATCCATATAACAACCTTCAATTATGTGAGGACCCATACTTTTCTTAATTTCTAGGTTTTAATTTCTTTTAATTGCACGTTTTTCCACATTTTCTTTATTCAAAAATTTTAAAAAATAAATTTTATGAGTAAATATAGGTTTTAAATGATTTTTCTAGTATCGGTTAGTTTTTGAGAAATTAAGAGCGTATACCGGACGTGGGACCCGTTAGTGCGGAAAGTTCGGTAAAATTCGACCAATTAGGTTAAGTTATGTATACCGGATTTAATTTACCGGGTGTTAAGAGATAATTAGAGGGTGCTATTTGGATTGGTGTGAGAGGAAACAAAAAGATAGGGATGCATTAAATAAAGTGACAAGTGTCACTTAGTGGTTGGTTGGACTTGAAGACCACTATTCACCTTTTTCCATTTGACCAAATAAATCACAAAAATTACCAAAATTTCCCCATTTTCTTCTTCTCTTTGGCCGGCCACTTCAAGGAAAAAAGAAAGAGAAAATCTCTCCAAGTTTTGCTTCAATCTTGCTCCAATCTACCCAATCAACCATTGAATTTTGTTTTTTGCTCCATAGAAACACTTAAGGGAGTGATAGTGAGGTGTTTTGTGGAGTTGTTTGGAAGGCTAAAGTGATTAGTTGCTCTCTCTCTTGTGTTGCCAAGGTGAGTAGATAAGGACCCCTCTCCTCCCTCTAATGATCCTTAATTCATGATTGTTGGTAGTATAAGATGCAATTTTATGGATTATATCTTGATTTTTGGTTGAATTGGTGAAGTTTTATAATTATTGGGGATTTTTCTGTTTTCATATGAATATGATTATGTGGTCATGTATGATGAATGGAAATGATATTTAAGGAAGCTAGAAGGTGGAAAAAATGGTTAATTGCAAGCAATTTCTGTTTTGGAAAGAAAATTGAAAAGTTAGGGTTTCATTGTTCTTCATTATGCCTGGCACTGTAGCGCATAGTTAGGGGCCGAATTGGCCTTGGATTAAAACATGAAAGTTGTAGGGAATGATATTTTAGAGATGCCTACAAAATTTCAGGTCAATCGGAGTAGCATAGCTTGAGAAAAGATGGCATTACCCTTGCTACCCTGGTTTTACCCGAATTTGAGAATTGCTTCTGTAATTGGTTATTTTGGTTGGGACTTCTTCCAAATTGGTTGTTGAGGTCTTCTGATGAAATGTATCCTTGTATCTTATCTTTCGGATGGATTTGGAATTTCTGGATTTGGACTTACGTAGGCTGACTTATGATGTTTGAACCAGCATGCGTTCTGTGAATCTGTGTTTCCGGTTCTGGTATAGTATCTTGCATTTTTTACCTGGTTAAACTCGAAACTGGGCTAAGTGACCTTCTTAAATATTGTAGCCCTATCTCTTAGCTTCGAAATGGTGGGTCTTACACCTTCATCCGATAATCGTAGTACCATTGGTGCCAAAACCGCAAAATGATGTCAAAAAACTATTTTTTTTGGGTTAACGCTTAACTCCATTTCCGGATTTTTCTGGTTTCCTCTAATGCCTATGTATGCTTATGGAACCCTATTTCGGTAGTATTTGGCATTGGTTTATGACTTGTAATCGAGTCTTATTGTGCTTATTGGAATATTTTAGGGCTGGACTTTCCTTTCCGGACATTTTCCTAGCTAAATGACTTGAATGACTTTAAGCCTAGTGAACGGCTTTTGGAAATGAGATTATTTTTGTACGAGATGTTGGGACTGATTTGAGGAAATAATGAAGCCATGACGGCTGGAAAAGTAAGCAAATTTAGGGGAAATGCTGTTCAATTTTCTAGGCCGTTTGGTTCCTTTAAGTTTGAATTGCCTTTTGGTAGAAATGAAGGGCTTTTGGGTTGTTTGAGCCAAGGTCTTTATGTTACCTTTTCGTTTCCAAAAATCATGTTTTGCACCCTTGCATTAGTAATTATTTGGCGAGGCATACGACTGGTAGTCGAGCCTCACATGTGCATTCTGTATACTCGATTTTTTAAAGTGGAACCTTCAGTTGTTTTACTTTGATTATTTTAGGGTTTCTTGGTGATTAAAACTCTCTTTTGGGCAAAAACTTTTGAGGTATCTGTACTGACACCGGTGAGTGTACCACTCCCCTTATTTGTTACTTAACTTGGCTTCTGTACTTGCAATCTGTGATCTGAATGACTGTACTATCTGTTTATTCTGTTTGAGACGAGGGTGTACTTTATCACACTCGTTCTCTTGTCTGTTCATATGCCAAATTTTGGTGCGAATCTGAATCTGTTATCTGTCATCTGTATCTGTATCTGTATCTGTTCTGACGTCGTTTGGAAGTTTGTATCCAACGACCTTTCTGGGACCTCTGAGCTCAACACCTGTGGCCAGTTACTCGAGTCAGGCCGGCAAGGGTCTGGTCGATTAGATAAAGAACCACGGTAGTCTGTTTTGGGATCTTTGGGTATTGAGACCCTTGATTCCGGTATACTCGAGTATTACCATTTCTGATCTGATTGGATTTCGGGCCCGGTGGGGGTATGTGAGGTGGAAAGAATCGAAGAAAGTGGAGTCTACGGTATTGGTTACTCCTTTAGCGTTGACGGAGTGTCAACTGTTATTTCGATCAAGTTTCGGTGACGCAAATGGGAATTTGGCTCCTGAGAGCCACCTGTATCCTTCCTATTTGAATCATTGGTTCCTTTACTTTACATCTGGCATGTGTACCTGAATTGTTACATGTGAAATGCCATGATTTTATTGCTATATGTCTGGTACCTCATTGAGCGCAAGCTCACCCCTTTCTGTCCCTTTTGTTTTCCTTACAGGAAAATAAATCCTTTTGGACTAGATTTGATAGTTGGTTGCCGACTTGAGCTAGATGGACATATCTTTTGTATAGCTCATTGATTGAAACCCTAAATGTATTTCTGGGTCCGTTTCTTTTTTGATTTGGCAAACCGTACATGTATCAACTTTTGAATACTTTTGTGTGCCACTTTGGGTTTTATATGCTTAATTTCAACATGTAAATATTTGCTTGATGTTTGGTTGGGTTTTGACGTGTCGGTTACTATTCATGACCGACTCCGGTTTCATTTTTTTTTATTTTGACATTTTGACTTGTTTACGCCCGTTTGTATGTTCCGGAACATATTAGATCGCTCCAAAATGAACCGTTAGTCCTGGCGAGAGCTGGGCAGGCAGTCCGCTAACCCCTTTGGTTCGCCTTAGGGGAAGGTGGGGCTGTCACAAATTATCTCTTAACACCTGGTAAAATAAATCCGATATCCGAAACTGAACCTAACTAGCCGAATTTTTCCGAACTTTCCGCACTAGCGGGTCCCACGTCCGGTATACGTTCTTAATTTCTCAAAAACTAACCGATACTAGAAAAATAATTTTAAAACCCTATTTGCTCATAAAAATTATCTAGAAAATTTTCCTAATAAAGAAAATGCAGAAAATATGCCATTAAATAGAATAAAACCCAGAAAATGAGAAAATTACGGGGTCTCACAATTATAACCAAGAAAGACGCATTTTTTTTGCTTTATCATCTAACTTCTTCTTGACAACATTTGGAACACGAGAATAAGCAAGACAATCAAATACTTTTAAATGAGAAATATTTGATTTCTTACCAGTCCATAACTCCTGTGGTGTCTTTCGAAAATTGCATCGCATAGGAGATCTGTTAAAAACATATATAGCACAAGCAACAACTTCTATCCAAAAATCTTTAGGGATGTTCTTAGCATGCATCATTGATCTCACCATATCTATTTTAGTCCGATTTTTCCTCTCTGCTATTCTATTATACTGAGGAGTATATCTGATTGTCAACTGATGTTTAATCCCATGCTTCTCCAACAAATCATCACAGACAGTAAATTTAGTGCCTCTGTCAATTCTGAAAATTTTAATAAATTGGCCACTTTGCTTCTCAACATACTCTTTAAAATATCACAAGTTTCATATTTATTCTTCAACAAATATACCCAAGTTTTCCTGCTAAAATCATCAATGCAAGTAATAAAATATTTACTACCACCATTGGAAGGTACCTCAATTGAACACAGGTCAGAATGTATCAATTCCAATGGATGACTAGCTCTTCAAATCTTGCCTTTAGGCACTACAAAAATTTGGTTTTTTGTGACAACATTCTCAGTGACAACAGAAAAAGTTGTCACAGTTGAGTAAATTTAGTGACGACTTTTTATGTTATCATAGTTGACCGAGGGTAGACTCATCATCAGTGACAACACGGGACTAATCGTCACAATATGGGTGGCGCGCAACTAGCCTGTATGGCGGGAAATCACCATCGTGACGACTTGAAAAAATGTTGTCACTGAAATGGATCCTATAGTGACTACTTACAATGTTATTACAATGAGGTTACCGGTTCAAAGTTAGTGACAATAATTAGTCGTCCCTGTGTAAAGTAATTGTTCCTAACTCACTTTCATTAATTCTACTATGCCATCCTAATTTTTTCAATATTGCCCCATATGTTGTAAATAAATTTAATTAATTCTATTATGGCATCCTATCTTTTACATTTTAGCCCCGTATGTGGTAAACTAATTTCATTAACTTTACCATGACACCTTATCTTTTACAATTTAGCCTCATGTGTAATAAGCCAATTTCATTAATTCTATTATGGCACCGTATCATTTACAATTTAGCCTATGTTTTTTGTTAGTAAATTGGGGAAGGTATTGTAATAAAAATGTATACATATTTTATAATTGTTCCAAACTTAGTTAGTAACTTGTTATGAAGGTAAAACAATATCATGGACTCCCTATCTAGTTCTCCTGGCAACACATGAAAAATTAGTGATCGGGAAATTACTTGTGTTACGACCTAGGAAAATGTTGTCACTAAAGTGGTTCATATAGTGACAACTTCCAACATCGTCACTGTCGCTCAACTGGTTCAGAGGTAGTGACAACAATTAGTTGTCACTGTCTAAAGTACTAGTTCCTAGATCATTTTCACAAATTCTACTATGCCACCCTAACTTTTACAAATTAGCCCCAAATGTAATAAAAAAATTTCATTAATTATACTATGACACTGTGACGACCCCACCTCCCCCAAAGGCGAACCAGAGGATTCGGCGGGCCGCCTGCCCGGCTCTCGCCGGGACTCAGTCGTTCACTACAATCCTCAAACAAATACAAATTACAATCTCAAATATAAATCCAATATTCCAACATTTACAGATCAAAAGCGAAGCGTCCACGCTTCTGCAGCGCCACTCTGATTCTTGATACCAACTATTATACAGGAGGAAGTCCAAAACTAGACGATTACACATCCAAGCAATTCTAAACGTTCAATACAATCCCAATATGAACGATTACACAAAAGGAAATCCAAATTCAAGCCACACATGAGATAATCCATGAATAAAACTACAAGCCACTCCTTCGCCTTGAGCCCTGTGGATGGGAATAAATAGTTTTTGGGGTGAGCTAAAAGCTCAGCGAGTAACCAGAAAATCATTAATCAAATCGGTTTCACAATAGTTCATTTCAATGATGTCATATAGCAATGATGTCATAAATTAAATGATAAATCCGGAAACAACTACATCATTTGCAAAACAGTAAATATGGATTATCAATAATTCAAGAAACATTTACAATGGAAAGCGATAGTAACATTCATGAAAGGATACATTCATTCTCCTGACATTTCCTCGCTCATTTGGTCATTCATTTCATTTCATTCACCCCGTCCCTTGCTTTTGGCCAGGCTCCACCAACCTACATAGGTAATACTCGAGTATACCAAACGTTCACCCAAGTTCCTAATCGCCTGACCGAGTCCACTTCTGGCTCAAGACGACCGGTAACAAGGGGCAATGGCCAGTTCAGCCCAAAAGGCTTACATTCATGCGCAAGTAACATTGCAATCGAAAATTTCACATTTATCGAGGTCGAGTACGATAAAGTACACACTTGCCTCGAAAACTCGTTTTGGAAATCATTATAAGCGCTTAACACGTTATCAACCAAAATACAAGTCATGAAGTCAAGAAATATAGCAAACAAGGCACACTCAAATGCCAGCACACATGATATGCAAGAAAACATTTCAAAAGTAACTTTGGAAACAGTTCAAAAGTAAATAATGTAAGAAACGGTTCATAAATAACTTTAGAAGTAGTTTGAGGTCACTCACCTCCACAGCTC
The DNA here is from genome assembly GCF_036785885.1 of Coffea arabica. Lineage (NCBI taxonomy): Eukaryota > Viridiplantae > Streptophyta > Magnoliopsida > Gentianales > Rubiaceae > Coffea > Coffea arabica. Next base: position 31,823,049 of record NC_092328.1, read on the forward strand.
ACAATCCTCGTCCAATATAGCCAATTCCATCATTCAAGTCCAAGCCTTTCACATGAAACTTAAGGTAACCAACGCTGTTAAAAATCGGACAGTATTTCCCCTTAATTCCTTTATTTTCCAACCTACAATCAAACCCAACCACATAGCAATTAACCACAATTGCTCAAAACCAGAAAACAGTTTTGACGTCCTTTTGCGGTAATGGCACAAATTGCACTACGATTGTCGGTTGAAGGTACAAGACCCACCGTTTCGAAGCTAAGAGATAGGGCTACAACAATGTAGAAGACCACTCAGTCCAAATCCTAGCACAACTAGGTCAAAAATGCAGAAAACCAACCCAGAACCGTAATTGCAGGTTCCCAAATCACACAATGCTGTAATTCGTCCAACTCAGTCTACACAGGTCCAAATGCATTGATTCCAAAGGCATATGATAGCTAAGACATCAAGATACATTTCATCGGAAGACACCAACATCCAAATCCAAAGAAATTCCAGTCAAAACAGACGATTACAATCACAGTTCGCACATTCTGATCACCCAGAACAGCAACCGTAAAAACGGCATAACTCACTCTACACTACTCCAAATGCCCTGAAATTTTGTAGGCACTTCAAACTCATCAATACCTACAACTTTTATGTTTTAAGAAAAGGCCAATTCGGCCTCTATCTATGACCTAAAATTTCGGACAGAATGAAGAACCAAGAACCCTACTTTTCCAGAAATTCTTCCAAATCCAAAATTGATTGCAATTGCCAATCATTTACATCCACTAGAGTCATAACCCCTTATTACCAACCATCATAAACAACCACAATATCAAGATCACATTAAACCAGAAAATTCCTCAAACAAATAAAAACTTCACCATATCATCCATAAGCAAGCAATAAACCACAATTTCCAACTCTATAGCCACCATTAGGCATAAATTCAACATCATTAGGTGTAAGAGGATAGTCAATCACTACTTACCAAGTAAACAAGAAAGAGGAAGTGGTAGACCACCTTAGCTTCTCCAACAACTTCACCAAAACACTCACTAGCACCAAATGGAAGAATTTTATGGAATAGAAACAAGTTTAGAAGGTTAGATGGTTTGATTGAAGCAAGATGAAAGCCAAAACTTGAAGAGTTTTTCTCTCTTTTGAAGCTCAAGAAAGTCGGCCAAGAGGAAGACAAGAATAAGAGAATTTTGGTTAATTTTTTAGATATTTAACCAATTTGGTCAAAAGTCAAAAACCATGAATAGTTATCATAAGCCATACCCAATGAAATGGTGACACTTGTCACCTCAATTAATGCATTCCTATCCCTTCCTTTTCCTCTCACATCAATCACTTAACATCCTCTACTTATCTCTTAATACCCGATAAATTTCACACAATATCCAAAACTTAATCTTATTGACCGAATTTTGCCGAACTTTTCGCACTAGTGGGTCCCACGTCCAAAATACGCTTTTATTTTCTCAAAAATTAACCGATACTAGGAAAATCATTTTAAAACTATTTTTGCTCATAAACTTTATCTGGGGAATTTTCGAATCAAGAAAATGTAGAAAAGGCGGGCGTTTTAAGAATAAACCCTAGAAAATTAGAAAATTTCCGGGTTCTCAAACTCATTTTGTTTCGGGGCGTCACAGACACCATAACTTTTGTAATTTAGCCCCATATGTAGTACACTAATTTCTTCAATTCTACTATTACACCCTAACTTTTGCAATTTTGCCCCATATGCAGTATACCAATTTCTTTAACTCTACCATTACACCATAACTTTTGCAATTAAGCCCTATATCTAATTCGCCAATGTCATTAAATCAACTATGGCTGTCTAACTTTTGCAATTTAGCCATGTATGTAATACACAAATTTCCTTATTTGTACCATGGCACCCTGTGGTGTTGAGATTTAGCGCTATTTTTTATCAGCAAAATATATAAGGTATCTTAATAAACTATATATGTATACATTTTTTATAATTTTCCCAAACTTAGGTTATAATTTGTTACAAATGTAAAATAATTCATACATTCCCCATTTATCCAAATGACAACATGGTGGAAAATTAATAATTTGGATAATCTAAAAATAGAGGTAGTCAACAGTAGAATTTAACAATAAAACTTAATACGAAATTAAGTCTAATCTTAACATTTGCATGATCAAAAGGTTGTTATTAATTATAGAAGCCACATTTATCATTTATGAATTGGTACATATACCAAATAAATAGATTTAGCATTTCGTACATGTATTTGCAGACTATTTTGATTGTTCAATCAACTAATTCAATCGTCAGGTCTTGTTAGACTGCAAGTCATACATAATTGATAACACCACAAAATGAGTACCAAAAAGATTTTAATTAAAAAGTGTTTATTTTTTTGAATCATAAACATATTTCTAACAACATTTTTATTTTTTGAACTATTTTATTGCATAATAAATTAGAAAAAGTCCTATATTAGTTAAAATTGGCAAAAAAAAATCTGCCCAAACACACTAAATTGTCATATTCTATTATTTTAACACAACCTGAGAGTAAAAAAAAAATAAAACTCAAAACAATTGAAAAACTTAATTACATAAAGATGAGAAAAAGAAAAAAGAGAGAGATAGGTGAAAGGACAAAGAAAGCATGCAGTTCTTGCATCTAAATAAGGAAAAGGCATGCTTTTTATATGTATGGAACTAAGAACGGCAAACTAAAATATTCAAGTGGCGTGGCGGGCTGAAGGGATTTTAGGAAAACAACGCCGTTTGATTCAATGTCCTAATAACTTAGCCAAAATTTAAGACATCTTCTTTCTCTTTTTTTGTCCTCCTCACATCACCGAGAATGCCCTTCTTATGTATCAAGCTTGCACCATCAACATCCCTAATTCGCCTGTTGCACTGCCTTGGTGGCAAGAAATCAGAAATTAGGGCTTCAAAATTTGGGTGAAAGCTGGAGTTTAGAGCTTGAAGCTTGGGGAAAACAAGAAGTTAGGGATTGAAGGCATAGTTTGAGGTAATTTCAATATTTTGTGTCTGATTTTGCAGTGCATGGTACATATTTTCATGGTTATGGCTAGTTGCACCTTCACTGTTTCTTGTCAAATTTAGCTTTTAGGTTCAATCTTGTTAGTCCCTGATTTAAGCATCAACAAGTTTTGAATCCCTTTTGTTCTATTCTTATAGATTTGTTGGATTTTTATGGGGAAATTGTCCTTTTAAGTGACAAGTTTTGTTTTTCTTTTCAGAAATCATTAGCTGGTTTTACACGACTTTATCCCGGTTAGAGCAGCAAATACATAGTTTCAACATGGATATTGAAATAGTTTCCAATTATGTTCTATAAAAAATATGTCCATGTGTTGTAGATGTAGGGCAAGTACTAAGTTGTGTATAACTTGTAGTTTTCTTCTACTTCAGATCCATATGAGAGTATGAAATATTTAGTTTATAGACATTAATGTGGGTTATGTTGTGATATTTTCTTCGTTCTTCACAGATGTCGCAGGTATGAGAGCTTCCAGTCTCAGTGCTTCTCAAACTCACCATTCCCCAAACTTCAACTTCTGAGTGGAGCAGATTCTATCAATCTGCAAATATTGTACTTTGTCCTCTTGCTCATCTGTATTCTTGGAGATCATTTATTCCGTTAGATCATCCTATTCTTTTTCTTTTTTCGAATGTTCATTTTGCTCTTTGGTCTATAGTGCTTTGCGGAAGCTACTCTCTAGCTATTCTTCATTTCGTATTTGAAAAGGAACCCCCCAAAACTGAGCAAATACCTGTAGTACTCGTAGCATTTGTGATGAGTGTATTCTGGATCTCAACTGTTGCTGGTGAGCTCCTGAATTGCCTTGCAGCTCTTGGAGCACTTCTAAAACTGTCCTCAGCAATCCTTGGGCTGACAGTGCTTGCATGGGGAAACTCTGTTGGTGATCTAGTTGCTGATATAGCACTTGCAAAAGTTGGCCAGCCAACGATGGCTATGGCCGGGTGCTTTGCTTGTCCGATGTTTAACATGCGGTTTGGGCTTGGTACAGCTTTGGTGATGCAAGAAGAGAATGTCTATCCAGACGCATATGCCCTCCATTTCCATGTTAGGTTTATTTTCTTGCTTTTGAGCTTGATAGGATCCATTTTGGTGGTAACTTGGCACTGATTCCGTGTTCCAAGATTTTGGGGGTTCTGCCTTGTTGGGCTTTACATTATTTTCATGATACTGAGCCTGATCATTGCAATGTTCTGGGCATGATTCTGATGATGGTGAAGTATCTAAGCTGCTGTACATACCATTTGCAGAACCGGTTAGATGTGTCAAAAAGAACTCACTTACAGGACATGTTCTCATGAAGAAAAAGGAGGATCGAGCAAGAATTGAGAGACTTACATTTGATCATTTTTGAAGAATTACGCCTAACCAAAGATGAGTGCGAAGAATTACAGAACCGTGGGTTCCTTTTCCTGTGAAGAGAAACAACTTTTGATTTTATGTTTCCTTACTAATAACTTCTGGTAGTCACCTTCCATTCTTGCAAGAATCACAGGAAAAGCTTTGATTGTATCGAAATACCATACCTTATTAGCTCCACGTCTGTAATCCAAAGGTACCCGAGAAGTATAGCAGCCACCTTCTGGTTCTATTTGCCTTTCCTGTGACTTGTTTCCTTTCTGCTTCTATTTGCCTTTCCAGTGTCTTGTTTCCTTTCTCCCCTCCCTCAACTCTATCCATTTGAGAACTTTTGCACAAGGCTTTGGTGCAAGTATTTGAATTTACAACGTTAATCTGTGTTAAGGTGCTCAATATTTGTTAGTAATTAATCTCATTTTGTTTCAGCAAATGGTCTCTGTCTGTTCCAAAATTAGAAATTGGAGAAATGGTTCTACATTTCATTCGTTTTCTCTTCTTTTCCTGTCTATTTATATGAATAAGAAAGTCATTTCATGTGTAATGATTTCCCTTCTGTTTTCTAGGAGGCGTATATGCAGTAAATGAAACTATTTGTATGGGATTTGTTAAGGCATGGCTAAGAGATTTTAAGCAAGTTTCACAGAGATAATAAGAATAGTAATTAAGAATTCAAGTTAGATTACGGTTGTAGTTTCAATATGTGTCACCATTGATGTTTGCAGCAATTATCTCATCTTTTTTTGTTCCTAGGACAGAGAGGCTGCTCTCGAAGTTGAGAGATTGCTGGCACAAAAGACCAAAGAAGTTGGATTTGTGTTTCTTAAGTATGTGAAAGAGCAGGAACTGGTAGTGGGCTTGTTCTTGGTGGCTCGTGAAAAGGTTATGTCTCCCCCACTCCATTTTCTCTGAGTATTTAGTGATACTGTACCACAGTACATGGACTTATTCCAAACAAAGTTTTCCTTGCAGCTTAACATGATAGAATTTGGTATAAGAAGTAAAAGGGAATTGAGATGAATTTGATGCACTTCGGTGATAACATCATTCCTATTAGAAAGGTGAGGATATAAATTCTTTGCATTTCCATTCTCTATTGCAACTACTGTCTTATTAAAATTACATAGTTTTCTAGAAATCTAGTTTAGATACATTGGCATGTAGATGGTATGATTCTTTTACCACTTTATCATGGGTGACTTTGTTTAAGTTTTGTTTTGTATGACTACTCATTCAAATTCAATGGTGTACGTTTGTAATGGCATATTTTCTGATTGAATCTACTCTAATGCATGCTACTTTTCTTTCATTGTAGTACAGTGCTGTTAAATGCTCATGAGGAAATGAACAATAGCTTGGGCTTTGGATATGCTCATGAGAATGGCTGCATTTTGACATAGATTGCTGCTTTAGTCTATATTTTTGTTATAGAGATCTAAAACTCTGTTTTTCGGACTAGTCTATATTTTTGTTTAGAGATCTAAGTACTCTATTTTTTGGATGGATAATGGTAATTACTAACTGAGTTGAAATGGGCTCAATACTTTAGTTTTTTGGATACAGACTAGTTTCAAGACAAAGCACATACAAGTTCACTAAGCCTTTTGTCAAATTGAAAGTTCTGCCATAATTGTTGGAAATGCCATGACAATGATGTATTTGTAACGGTCAATTGCAGCTCTTCAAGACAAAGCTTGGTGACGACCTGTAAGTTCACTAAATTGAAGGTTGTCACTAACATGTCAGTTCACTAAGTGACGACTATTCTTGTCACTAAATACTAGGATTGATAGTGACAAACCCAAGTCTTCACTGTAGACTTCAAATTTGTGATGATTTTTCTACATTTAATGACCAAAAATACGTGAAACAGTGACAATAAAAGTCGTCACAGAATGATAACTGTTAGTGACAACTTCGTCCTCATCATTGAATAACAAGATTCTGTGACAATATTCAAGGGGTTGTCACATAGACCTATTTGTGACATAGAATCAGTGACAACCATGCCATAATGGAAAAAGTCGTCACTATACTCGTATAATGACGACTTTTTGGTTTTTAGTGACGACTTTTTGTTGTCACAAAAGGCCGATTTCCATTTAGTGAGGAAAAGGATTTCTGCGTTGCTTTCCTAAAATACAAGACTCTCAGTGCTTTGCAGAAAAATTAATAGAAGGCTGTCCAAATACCATATTCTTTCCAGTAAGAAAACTCAAACTCCCAAAATTCAAGTGACCAAAGCGCATGTACTGCAACCAAATATCATGAAAAATAATAGAATTAAAGCAAGGTAAATCATGACAATTAAGAGTGATAGGCCATAAGCAGCTAGTGTTCATGTATACCTTTGCTATTAGTCCCAAACGATTATCAGTAATAGTACCAATGCCATATTTGAATTGCAAATCATATCCCTTTTCAGAAAGTTGCCCAAGACTCAGCAAATAATGATAATGTTAACCTTGGTCCCTAGCTTTTGATGTTTACAAAATAATGGATGATACTAATATCTCTTCAAGAAATACTTTCAGCTATGAAGCAAATCTGATTCAAAGAATAAGAGCATTTGAAAGAGATAAAGGAAGTTGAAAGCTGTCGGACGCTCGCGAAGACAACATAGAACGTCCGATAAACAATGCAGCACTTCGGACGCATGAAGAACTCCATCACCGAATGTCCGAAAGAATTAAGATGATTTCTCAAACTCACTGGACGTCCGATACTCCCAACGGCTAGTTGACTCTTCAGCTGTCTTCTATCCGTTGGAAGTATTAATGAAGCACTTTCTTGGTCTCATATAAATAGAGTATGGTCAGAAACTTCAAACAATTTTTGCACACTGAAGATACAAAAGATATAAAGTAGTTTTAGTGAGAAAATACTCTTCAAGGAAGATTTGTAGTTTTGATGGTGTGAAGTTCATTGTAATCTTTTTATTTATGAGTGAATATTTCAATAGTGTAACTCTCTAAGGGTTGTCCTGAGGAATAGTAAAACTTCTTAACTTGACCGAGTAGAGCTTGGGGCAAGGAGGAAGTGAGCCTTTCTTTGTACACAAGATTGGTTGTATTTCATCAACTTGAAGAAGCTTGTTTGAATTGATCTTCAAGCTCAAGAGGAGTTTGATAGTCAATTGGTTTGCAATTCCTTTCTTCTTATTTACTTATTGTTATCTTGTGATCTTTAAATTGCTTATATCTTCTACTTCTCTCAAGTGATTTTGTTCATTTATTGATTGATTCATTGTATGATCAGTTAGAAAAGAGGGTAAATTTTATATTGAACAAAAAGTGCCCATAACTTGATTAGCTTTATAATCAACTTAATCACCCCCTTCTTAAGTTGTCTTCGATCCAAACAGAAAAAGGTTTAGCACATAGTAAACATCATAGATAAAATTAGATCTTCCATTCTTCAAAGTAATCCTGTTTTTTCTTTTCCCAAGCACATGCACTCTTTCATTGTTGCCAAATTTAACAAAAGATCTAAAGGACTCATCCAAATTAGCAAATATATTATTCTCACCACACATATGTTTACTTCAGCCAGAATCCAAAAACCAATTATTTTTTTTATTTTCTTCCACTCCTGAGCTAGAGAATAAAATAGTTTTGTTCTTTTCACCATTATTCTCTATCATATTAGCATGCCTGCCTTTATTGTCAGAATTGTACTAGCATTCACTTTTATAATAACCCATTTTTTTACAATTACGGCACTGAATATTATGTCTGCGAGAATTATTATTATTTTCTAACTCATTATTGGGATCGTTACTATTACCTCCCTACTGGTAAAAATTACCTCTGCCATGGCTTCTAAAATTGTCTCTACTATGGCCTTATCATTCCTCAAAAAATTTGGTTTCTCTGATTGGAGCCATCAACCTTCTCCTTAGGTTTCATTTATCTGCACCTGCAATGCCTTCTCCAACATTTCACTTTCTGCATCATCTTCCAATTTTTCGTTAATTCTCTGTTCATGAAGAGTTCACGAACCCTACAGTTCTTCAATAGTCATAGTTGAGAGATTTTTTGTCTCTTGAATCATAACAACCACATGGTCAAATTTCATGGGTAAAGTATTGAGGGCTTTTTCTAATAGCTCCTCATCATTGAGATCATGATCATTGTGCTCCATCTTATTTTTTATGTCAATCGATCTGAAAAAATATGATTCAATGGTCTCTGATTTTTCCATGGTGATCAACTCAAATTTCCTTTTCAATATCACCAAATTATTTTTCTGAACTCTATCAACTCCTTTGTATGTTTTCATCAAAATATGCCATGCCTGTTTTGCAGTTTTAGCATTAGCAAGTTTTTCAAAAATCGAAGCATCAATTGCTTGGTGGATTTGAGACAGTGCCATACTTCCTTGCCTCTGGACATTTTCTTCTTCATCTGCAGCAATTTCTTGCTGAACAAATCGAAACAAATTATACGCGTAAAGATGAGTTTTCATTTGCACTCTCCAAAAACTGTAATCTTTTCTCCCTGCGAGTTTTGGTACTACACATGTAATATTATTTGGCACAGTTGATGTAAACATACTTTACAATAAACCTATCTCTAATACCACTATGTAGGCCCACAAAAATAATCAATATAGGTCACAAGACTTTCACTATTGAATGAAACCACAAAAAGACAAAATAAATCTCGAGACCAGAAGACGAAATAGAGGAAAGAAAACTAAAGACTTTTTATTATCTCTATGAATCTTTTCTTTCTCTCTTACACCAGTAGACCAAGACCTATGGTTTTTATAGAAACTACCAAGTATCAATAAATCTATTGGGATTTAAACTACCAAAATATGCTAGTAAATCACAACTAAACAATAAACTAAATTCTAAAAAGACTGGTTTAATAATCCTACAAATTGTAATCGTAAAGTTTTGAATTGTTTCGTTAGATCAAATAATTGAAAAAGTGGATTTTTGATAGTTCAGTTAAGTAGATTGTTAAGGAGCTTAATTTGATGTGCAAGTCTAATTTTCTTTAAATTTATGATCGTGATTGTGTAGTTTTGGATTGTTTGGCCACATCAAATAATTTAAAAAGTGGACTTCGATAGTTCAAGGAAGTAGATTGTTAAGGAGTTTAATATGACGTGCAAGTCTAATTTTCTTTAACTTTATGATCGTAATCATGAAGTTTCGAATTGTTTGGACACATCAAATAATTAAAAAGTGGAATTTTGATAGTTTAGGGCAGTAGTTTGATAAGGAGCTTGATTTGATGTGCAACTCTAATTTTCTTTAATTGTATGATCGTAATCGTGAAGTTTTGAATTGTTTGGTTATATCAAATAATTGAAAAAGTGGAATTTTGATAGTTCAGGGAAGTAGTTTGATATGGAGCTTAATTTGATGCACAAGTCTAAGTTTCTTTAACTTTATGATCGTGATCGTGAAGTTTTGAATTGTTTGGTTGCTTCAAATAATTAAAAAAATGGAACCTTCATGGTTCAGGGCAATAGTTTAATAAGAATCTTAATTTGGTGTGCAAGTCTAATTTTTTTAACTTTATGATCATAATTATGAAGTTTTGAATTGTTTGGTTGCTTTAAATAATTAAAAAAGTGGAATTTTCATAGTTCAAGGCAATAGTTTAATAAGAATCTTAATTTGGTTTGCCAGTCTAATTTTTTTAATTTTATGATCATAATTATGAAGTTTTGAATTGTCTGGTTACATCAAATAATTTAAAAAAAAAGTGGAATTTCGATAGTTCAGGGAAGTAGTTTGATAAGGAGCTGAAGTTGATGTGCAAGTCTAATTTTCTTTAACTTTATGATCGCAATCGTGAAGTTTTGAATTGTTTGGTTACATCAAATAATTAAAAAAGTGGAATTTTGATAGTCCAGGGAAGTAGTTTCATAAAGGATTATAATTTAACCTTAGTGCAAATTCTTGTAATCTCGTTAATAAAATGTACTTTTCATACAAAAAATTACTGTAATTACATGTCCAACTAATTTGATAGGATAGTTTTCCCGTGATGTTATGAAAAAATGTCCGTTTTTATTCAACAAATTTTATGATACCTGGCAGCAATATAAAACTCCTCTTGACTTTTATATGTACATATTTGGTCATTTATTTTACAATATGGTACATGACAGCCACGTTAAAATTTCTACCAAACAGTTTTTTTAATAAAATAGTTTATTGGCTTGTAAGAGATCGGACACTTGTTATTTTCGGCTTGAGGTCTTCTGCACTTTTTATGCACAAGTTTTTAAGTATTAATTTTTTCTATACTGACAGGGTATACACTATCAACATTGAACGAATGACAATTATAACAAATTTAAATTTAAAATTTAACTTTTAGGCATAAGTCATGGATCCAACGGCAATAAATATACACTGTTGGTATATATATAAGTTTTACTCATTTCTTAAAGTGACAAGCATCCCATAAACATAGAGTCTTTAAAACTTGGATTGTTATTTATTATGGTTATCTCTATTGGGCACAGGATAAACATACATGAACGCCTGGCATTTAGAGAAATAATGTAACGAAAAATGTTGTAACAATGCCTTTGCCGTTATCTTCTTGGATGAACTTGGTTGGTTGATTGGCATATACTCTTGTGAATTAATTAATTATCAATGACAGAAATCGACGCGATGCGCGAAGTTATAATGGGACAAAGGGCCTTAAATTTTGGTTAGCAAAGAACCTAAGAAAAATTATAAACCTCTAGAAAAACTTTAGTCACTGCCCCATAAGATAGATTCTTGCGAGCTGCTTTAAGAATCGGCTAAAAATCATTTGGGTTTGTTTGCCAATACTCGGGTAAGAATAGTTAAACACCATTAACAGTTGCAAAAAAGGCCCCCACAAAAAAACCACCATTAACAGTTAAATTTGTAGTATAATTTTCAGTATTACATTTTGTGACAGCCCCACCTTCCTCTAAGGCGAACCAAAGGGTTCGGCGGACCGCCTACCCAACTCTCGCCAGGACTCGTTCACTCTCTTCAAACTAAATAAGATATAACCTCAAAGAAAAAAGAAATAACAATTCCCAAACTTGAAACATATACTCACATTCATTTCTATCTCAAAATAATATACAATCCCAGATAAAACGAAAGTTCTTAGTTCTTAATACATCCAACCCTATCCAAGCACTAGCGTGAGAAAATTAAAAAAAAAAACAAAATTCAAAAGAACTAGTCCAGGCTAGTCTGCACTGATCTTACGCTCTCGCTCGCATCCCCTGTAAGAAAAACAAAACTAACGGAATGAGCTAGTAGTCCAGTGAGGTTCCGTACGCATAATCAAAGCAATTAAGCAAGGTCATAAATCATATAATGAAAAATAATTCAGGAAATATTTACTATATATAAAGCAATGATAACACATTCATTAAAAGGATACATGCTCACATGGAGCCTTTCGTTCTTTCCTTCTCCTTTCATTTCCTTATTCTTCCAATATTTAAATTTTTATTTGTAATTGACAACCTCCTTTCGTTCATTCATTTCATTTCTCCCCCCTTCTGGACATTGGCCAGACTCCACCCGACAACGTGGTAATACTCGAGTATACCAAACTTGTGACAGCCCCACCTCCCCCTAAGGCGAACCAGAGGGTTTGGCGGGCCGCCTACCCAACTCTCGCCGGGAATCACTCACTCCCTACAGTCCTCAAACAAATTACAATATAAATCTCAAATATTACATCAAATTCTCCAATAATTACATATCATAAGCGAAGCGTCCACGCTTCCGCTGCGCCACTCTGATCCTTGATACCAGCTATTATACAGGAGGAATTCCAAATCTAAACTGTACAAAATATAGGCCATCCAGTCACGTGAATAAGTATTACAAGTCCTTCATTCGCCACGAGCCCTGTGGAGGGGAATAAAATAGTTTTGTAGTGAGCTAAAAGCTCAGTGAGTAACCAGCAAAATCAGTAAGCAAATATATTTCAAGGTAATGCACTTCAATGATGTCATGAATCAAGGATCAAATGTACGTTTATCGCTCTCGTGAGCCAGTGAAATCATTGCACTTAAACACCCAACGCTCAAATAGATCACTTAACGTTAAACAATAAGGGGGAGCAACGTTGGTGCTCCAGATCATGTCATGAACAATAAACAGGGTGGAGACGTTGGTGTTCAGCACAAGACTCCCCAAGAACTCATTAAAGCCAAATCATGTCATGAACTCACATGCAAGCACGCATGATATGCAATCGAGTAAATAATGCAAGAAACATTTCAAAAGTACTTGGGAAATAGTTGAGGGTCACTCACCTCCACGGCTCAGAAACCATCCATCATATACCATTACCTTGCCCGAGTCCAAGCCCTAAATCACAAACTCAAAGCAATCATACATTCTTAAAGTTCGGACAGCATTTGCCCATAAATGCTTCATTTCCAACCTACAATATATCACCATTCACACATACGGTTAATAAGCAATAAAAAGCATCCAATTAGGCCACAATATCCCTCAATCAAAGCTAATTAGAAGCTTAAGAGCCACCATTAGAAAAACCCCCAGTTAAACTCTAGAAACCGGAATTCATTCCCTCAAGCGTAACTTTTCCACAACGATCGCAGTTAACGTATAAAAGTTCCGTTTAACACCTTTTGGCACAATATCCATAAGTGAAGGTACCCTTATCGGATTGGAATGAAATTTATACCATTTCGAAGCTAAGACAAGGACCTACAACTTTCATGAAGACCACTCAGTCCAGTTCTCACCCTAACTAGGTTAAATTTACCAAAATAACTCCAGATTTTCCAGTTCGAAACTCACTGTGAAATTCAACTAGCAGTCCTGATTCATTCACTCATATCTCAGCACACACAACTCCAATTCAAGTAATTCCAAATCCATTTGAAAGCTAATATACAAGGCTATAATTCTTAAGAAGACATCATCAACCAATTCGGTAATATTCCTGGTCAAACTAACCACTTACAGAGGCTGATTTTCATTTTCGGACAGAAACAGGGCAGCAGGGGTATTTCGGTCTTTTCACAGGTTACGTTACTCCGATTGAGCTGAAATTTGGTAGGAAACTATAAAAAATCATTCTATACAACTTTCATGTTTTGTGCTAAGGCTAGATCAGCCTCTAACTAGGTGTAACAGTACCGGGCAGAATTGGAAAAAAATGAAACCCTAATCTGGAATTCATGCATTCAAGTGCTAATCTTCCACAAAACAACATCTAAAACAACTAAAAACCACTAATAAGCAATTAATTGAAGTAAAGAGGATGTTCTTGGCAAAATACCTTAAAACCACAAGAAAGGTAGGAGCTTAGGCTTTGTCCTCCAAAAATCCTTCCATTCAAGTTCCTAATCTTCCTTAACTAGCACTTTGTATGGAGTAATTTGAGTTTCCAATGGTTGGAACTTAAGATTTGGCTTGGATTTGAAGTTGAAGATGAAAATTTTCCTCTCTTTCTTTCTCTCAAGTGTTCAGCCAAGAAGGAAGAAGAAATGGGATATTTTTGGTCAAATTTTGGTATTTAGTAAAGGTAAGAAAGTTAAGTCAAAGTCCAACTCCAATCGGGTCGCGACACTTGGCCCTTCTTAAGTTTATTCTTATCCCTTTGTCTCTCCAAGATTAACCATCTAAGTAACCTCTACTTATCTCTTAGCACCTTGTAAAATAATATCACTTCATACGAAACTCCAACAAGTTGTCAAAAATATATCGCATTTACCGCACTAGCGGGTCCCACATCCATAATACACTTCAAACTTAACGTGGACTAACTTGTATCAAGAAAATGATTTGAAAACTATATTCCCTTATAAAAATGTATAGAAAATTAATATCTTGAAGAAAGGTACAAAATTATAGACGAGGAAACAAAATAATGTCTAGAAAATATATAAAATTTTTCGGGTTCTCACACTCATTCTTTCAGGGCGTCACAAAACTTTCACTCAGGGTCACCAAATCGCCCGACCGAGTCCGCTTCTGGCTTGAGTTGACCGGCAATGAAGGGCAAGGGCCCAGTTCAGTAAAAGGCTTACATTCCTGCACAACTAACATTTAATCACTAAAAGATTGAAAATTTCACATTTCATTTAGGTTGAGTGCGATAAAGTACACACTCGCCTAGCAAAATTCATTTTTAACAAACATTTATCATTTAATCAAATATCCACAACAAATTATATAGTTAATGGAAACATAACAAACAAAGAACACTTACCTATTTAAGCAAAAGAACGTCCAAAGTAACCCTCCGAGTAATACCCTCAATCACTGATGAATCCTAAAGTTAATCAAAAGAACACATTATACTTCAACCCTCAAAGATTTAGGTAATTCAAAGAAAATCCAAATACGTACTAGTACAACATATAAATATGAGGTTTAAAGTGAAAAGAGTACATTTATATCAAAGGATATGAGTAACTAAGAGTTTCCTAAACCAAACACAAAACTCTACTCAAAAAGGTTTTTAGAAAATTCCATCGAAAAACAAGTGAATAGTGCCACGTCAGAATCCGGCCAAAACTTGGTCGGATATCCGGCCGGATTTGGGCTGGATTCAAGGCAATGAGCATTCCAAAATTTTTTCTTCTTCCCCATCTATCCGGCCAAGAATTGGCCGGATACACGACCGGATTTGAGGAAATATTTTTTCAAATTTTCACAAAGCTTTTTGTTTGGCTCGAAACTAACACATATGCAAAGAAATAACGTATAAAAAGTGTTTTGGGTAAAATCATATGAAAAGGAAGACAAACAAACCCTAAATTCACACCCAAAACCTCGCTTGATAAAATTAGGTTTTGCGGCCGAGAAACCCTATGCAACTCTTCTTTGCCTTGGAAAGGAAATGAGTAAACGTTTGAAGTTCAAAACTTTACATTTGCAACTAAGTATCATGTTTACAACGGTCGTCACATTCACCATGCGAAAATGTATAAGTTTAAATAAACTTTAACTCATTCAATACCACAAACCTAAGTATGTCTAAGAAAAGTAAGTCCAATGCATCACAAAATCACATTTTCAATATCACTTTTACTCACTCAAATTACAAGAAAATAAACGGACTGCATTTTCCCTTAATTTCTTCACTTTCCATCCTACAATCAAACACCAAATCTCATCTCAAACCAACCACAATTTCACATGCAAATCATAGGCGATAAAACACACCTTTCGGTATAACAACCACAACTGAAGCTACACTTATCGGATTGAAATGAATCTTATGGCGTTTCGAAGCCAAGACATATACCTACATTCCTTATGAAGACCTCCAAAGACAAATCATGCATTTTCATGGTCAAATATCGAAATCACAGAGAGGACAGAAAACTGTCTGTGAAACAAGGCTTGTGGGCAATCAAGGGTATTTCGATCATTTCACAAGCTACAGTGCTCCAATTGAGTTGAAATCTTACCAGTACCTAGCTAGCTCAAATACCAACAACTTTCATGTTTTAAGCAAGGGCTGATTCGGTCTCTCTCAAGGACGAATACACAGTGCAAAACAGGGCAGATTTGAAACCCTAAAACTGAAATTTAACATAACTCTAGCTCAACCGATGAAATCTTCCACAAAACAACATCTATAACAACTATAAGCCACTAATTAGCAATTAATTGAAGTAAAGAGGAAGTTTTTGGCAAAATACCTTGGAAACTCAGGAAAAATGGTAGCTTAGTATCTTTCCTCCCACAATCACTCCACCAACTCCTTTAAGCTTCCTAGTTGAGCACTTGTATGGTGTAGTTTCCAATTTAGTTGGCTAGAACTCAAGATTTGAGTAAGTTTGGAAGATAAAATTGAAGAACTCTCTCTTGTTTCTTTCCTCAAGTGGTTCGGCCAAGAAGCAAGAAAAATGAAGGAATTTTGGTCAAAATTTGATTTTAGGAAAGTTAAATAAGCTTGGTCAAAAGTCTAACATCCAATGAGGTAGTGACACTTGGCCTTTCTAGTGTTTAAAGCTTATCTTCTTTCTTCCAATGGTTAATCCATCTAGCTAACCTCTAATCATCTCCTAGCACCTTGTCAAATAATAACACTTAGCACAAAAATCACTTAATCACCAAAATTTTATCGCACTAACGGGTCCTACGTCTATAACGCGTTTCAAATTTAACGTACACTAACTTATACTAGGAGAATGATTTAAAACTGTACTTACTTATAAAAATGCATAGAAACTTTAATATTTTAAAGGCAAATATAAAAATGTAGGCAAAAATAAAATAATACCTAGAAAATGTGAAAATTTTCGGGTTCTCACACATTTTATATCAAATTGTGTATATTAATTAATATTAATCCTATGCTCCAAATTAAAATGATTTAGGCCATGAATTGTTTCCATGTGCACTTTAGCCATCCCTTAACCCCTCTTCTTGAATTTTGACATCAAAAGGAAACTTATAATTGATGATACGTGGAACACTCACTAACAAGTGGAGAATATGGCTAGTGAAAATTTTCAATTTTATTAATTTACTTCAGATTTGCACAACCTGAATTTTCTAAAACTCCTTTTAACTTTTGTTTTGGCCCCATAAATGTTTTCAATTTTTTTTATTCTTTGTATTGCCCATTAGGAAAAAAATTTGTTTGTATCATACTGAAAATTAGTAAAATTAGTGATAACTAAAGGTTGTGTTTTTGGCATTCTTCTGCAGCGATTAAAACGATTGCCTCCCCTAAACTTAGGGCGCGACTCTATCACAGCCAACTAAAGAATGAGTGTCATGTGGTAATTCCATAGCAAGTTGTAAAATTATTTGTTATTTTGCCTTTATGGTCAGTGCCATTTTTTTTTTGGTCAACATCATATTTGTTTACAAACAACTCATAATACTCTACATGGAAATATCCCTTTTTTTTAATCCTTTATTGCATCTAAGAGCATTTTCAAATCTATATATCGGATTTGAAATTTTTCGAGTCATTTTGTTAGATTTTAATATCGACATTAACATCGAACCACTTGGAT
Organism: Coffea arabica; assembly: GCF_036785885.1. Classification (NCBI taxonomy): domain Eukaryota; kingdom Viridiplantae; phylum Streptophyta; class Magnoliopsida; order Gentianales; family Rubiaceae; genus Coffea; species Coffea arabica. Next base: position 31,840,450 of record NC_092328.1, read on the forward strand.
AGCAGATGTGACAATGTTAACATGCACATATATTCATTGGACTGCTTCTGTTTTTTTTTTGATCCGTTTGAGTTTTACAGTGTAATCATCATTATTTTTCTAGATTGGTTAAATCTAGTGATTTTTTAGATTAGTTGTATACTCCCTCCATCCCATTCATTTAGTTATACTTTTCATTTTGGTATGTCCCAAAACAATTGTCATGTTAGAAAAGTCAAAGCAACTTTTACACTCTCTTTCCAATATAACCCTTCTTTTGAATCATACATTCAAATTTAAAATTTGAATTTGAGGGGATAAAATTGGAAAGAGAAGCACAAACATCACAATCAAACCACTATTCTTAAAAAGTTGGATTCCCCAAACATAACCAAATGAATGGGACGGAGGGAGTATATGATATGGTCTGTGAGGACCCGAAAAATTTTCTTATTTTTATCGAATATTATTGGTTTATTTAAAAATTTATTTACCCGTTTTCTCCGAATAATTTATTTCAACCCTTTTAGAACCATTTACATTGAACTATGACTTGCATATATTCTTAAAATGTTCCGTTAATAAATTTAATTTTCGGAAGCTCGTTTAGTGAGATTTAATGAATATGCGTTTGGAGACAATAGTCGATTTGAGAGTACAGTGACCTTGGAGATTTGAGGACTCGTAATTTTTATATCTATTTATTTATTTATTTTATCGATTTATTCACTTATTTATTGGCTTACCCTAAAATGGTTATTTTTATGATTAAGCACTCAAGTATTAGTTAGTTATACTATCGTTATAAGAATTTCTTAGAAATTTCGCTTTATCACGCACAAGTCGGAAGTTCGCGTTTTCGCGCTCGCGACTAATTGGAGGATTTTAGAAATTATTGTTAGACTACTAAGAGTGGATAATAATAGTGTTAAAGGAAGTGCATTAGAGGATTAGTGCATAAGTGAAACAAACCCGAGAGGAAACTGGCATGAAACGCGCGCGTACGCGCACTATTGGAGATTTGAATTTTGTGCTGTAACAGCCCCACTTTCCCCTAAGGCGAACCAAAGGGGTTAGCGGACTGCCTGCCCAGCTCTCGCCAGGACTACGGATCAGATTAGAACTATCTATTGCGATCCGGAACTTACAAACGAGCGTAAACAGGTCAAAATGGTAAAATAACCCAAAATAAAAAAATGAAATCCGGAGTCGGTCATGAATAGTAACCGATCCGTCAAAACCCAACCAAAAGAGCACGCAAACATTCACATCTGAACTTTAGCGATTACAATCCAAAAGGACATACAAAAGTTTTCAAAAGTTAATACATATACACGGTTTGCCAAATCAAAAGAGAAAACGCCCCAAAAGTATACTTAGGGTTTTAATACATGAGCTATACAAAAGATATGTTCAACTAGCTCAATTTGGCAGCCATTTGTCAAATCCAGACCAAAAGGGCAAAATTTTCCTGTAAGGAAAACAAAAGGAACAGAAAGGGGTGAGCTTGCGCTCAATGAGGTACCAAACAGATAGCATTGAAATCATGGCATTTCACATTTAACAAATCAGACACACATGTCAGATGTAAAGCAAAGGAACCAATGATTCAAATCAGAAGGATACGGGTGGCTCTCAGGAGCCAAATTTCCAGCGCAATACTTCATCCAAACCGGTTGACTCTCCGTCAACGTATATAGAACCAATGCGTCCGTAGACCCCTCTTATCACCGAATTCCGTCCACCAAACACCCCTTTACCGGGCCCGCTCACCTCAAACGAACAAAATGGTAATACTCGAGTATACCCGGAATCAAGGGTCTCAATACCCAAAATCCCCGAACAGACTACCGTGGTTTGTTATCTAATCGTCCAGGCCCTTGCCGGCCCGACTCGAATAACTTAGCCACAGGATTGAGCTCATAGGTCATAGAAATCCGAACAGATGCAGACACAGATAACAGATTCAAATTTTGCATAGTAAATTGGCATATGAACAGACTAGAGAACGAGTGTGATAAAGTACACCCTCGTCTCGAACAAATAAACAGATTGCAGAGCAGAAATCAAGTTAAATAGCAATGGAGGGGAGTGGTACACTCACCGGCTCAACTTCAAAAGTTTTCACTTCAGATTGGCCTTAATCGCCAAGAAACCCTAAAATAACCAAAATAAACCAATTGAAGATTTTACTTCCAGAATCGAGTAAACAGAATGCACATGTGAGGCTCGACTACACGTCGTACGCCTTGCCAAATAAATACTAGTGCAAGAATGCAAAAACACGATTCCCTTGGAAACGAAAAGGTAGCATGAAGACCTAGGCGCAAACAACCCAAAAGCCCTTTCATTTCTACCAAAAGGCAAATCCAACTTAAAAGAACCAAACGGCCTAGAAAATCGGGCAGCACTTCCCCTAAATTTCTTACTTTTCCAGCCATTAAGGCTTCATTATTTCCTCAAATCAGCCCCAACATTTCACACCAAAGGTCATCTCATTTCCCAAAAGCCGTACAGGGCTCAAAGTGGTACAAGTACAAAAGTTAGCTAGGAAACAACCAAAATGAAAGCAAGCCCTAAGAGAGACTCGACGACGAGTCATAAAAAAATGCTGAACACAACCCCAATAGGGTCTCATATGCATAAATAAGCATGATAGCAAACCAGAAATTAGAAATAGCATTAGTCTTGGCCCCAAATAGAAAAACTGTTTTGCCCTTATTTTGCGGTAATGGCGTCAAATTCACTACGATTATCGGATGGGGGTGTAAGACCCACCGTTTCGAAGCCAAGAAACAGAGCTACAACAATGTAGAAGGTCACTCAATCCAGTTCCTAACAAAACTAGGTCAAATATGCAAAATACTATACCAGAATTCCCAAAACAGGTTTGCAAATCACACAAAGCTGTAATTACTATAACTCAGTCTATACAAGTCCAAATGCCGAAATTCCAAAGGCATATGATAGCTAAGACATCCAGTAACATTTCATCAGAAGACACCAACTTCAAAATCCAAACCAAATCCAGTCAAGATAGGCAATTACTATCGCAGTTCCGCACATTCTGTTCACCAAAAACAGCAACAGTAAAAATGGCATAACTCTCTCTATACTACTCCAAATACCCTGAAATTTTGCAGGAAATTCATACTCATCAATACCTAAAACTTTCATGTTTTGATCAAAGTCCAATTCGGCCTCTATCTATGACCTAAAATTTCGGACAGAATGTTCAACCAAGAACCCTAATTTTCCAGAAATTCTTCCAAATTCAAAATTGATTGCAATTTCCTATCATATGCACCTACTAGAGCTAAAGCCCCTTATTACCAACCATCAAAAACAACCACACCATCAAGATCATATGAAACCAGAAAATTCATCATAAAATTGAAAACTTCACCAAAACACTTCAAATCAAGAAACAAGTCACATAATCCATCACTTTAGGTCCCATTAAGCACCATATAAGCATCAATAAGTGTAGTAGAATGTTTAATCATCACTTACCTAAGAAATAAGAGAAGAAAAGTTGTAGACCACCCTAGCTCTTCAAGAAAACTTCACCAAACAACCTCTATCACCAACTAGAAAGATTTTTATGGAGTAGAAATGGATGTAAGCAAATGTTTTTGGGTGATTTGCACCAAGTAGTAGCTAGAACTTGAAGAGTTTCTTCTTCCTTCCTTGCACAAGAGGTTCGGCCAACAAGAGGTAAGAAATGGTAATATTTTTGTGCATTTTTGAGATATTTAACCAATTTTTGGTCAAAAGTCAAAATAGTGAATAGTAACTCTTAAGTCAAACCACTAAGAGGGTGACACTTGTCACCTACATTAATGCAATCTTATCTTTCTTTTCCTCTCACATCAATCAATCTCACTCTCTACTTATCTCTTAACACCCGATAAATTTTACACAGTATCCGAAACTTAACCTTATTGGCCGAATTTTTCCGAACTTTTCGCACTAGTGGGTCCCACGTCCAATATATATTCTTAATTTTCTAAAAACTCTCCAATACTAGAAAAATTATCTAAAAACTATAATTGCTGATAAAATTTATCTAGAAAATTTTCCGGATACAGAAAGTGTAGAAAACAAGCCATTGAAAATAAGAAAGCCTAGAAAGATTATAAAACCTAACAAATGGAAAAGTTACGGGTTCTCACACTCTCTCCCCCTTAAAAGAATTTCGTCCTCGAAATTCCTTATCATATATACAGCCAGTTAAGTCAAGTACAAACATAAACGATCCACCGAGGAATGGCCTTTCTTGTTCACCAAATCCTTTCTAACCTAGGCCCTCATATCTTTCGTATCCGGGCGCAAGAATCCCATCTAAGATAATTCACAACTCGAGCCGGCCGGTCCCAAGCGTAAATCATCCTTATTAAAGATTCCTACCCGACATACATACTTAACTTCCTCATGTCCCATGTTAATGATCCTTACACTAATGACATGCACAGTTCATAGCTTACGCTCAAAAGAGCACTGATACCTTTAAACACTTTCACCACAAGCAGGACCATAACAACCCTTGGCCCCAAGCTCGCTCCGCGCAGAGACCACGCGATGTGGCTCTGATACCAATTGTAACAGCCCCACTTTCCCCTAAGGCGAACCATAGGGGTTAGCGGACTGCCTGCCCAGCTCTCGCCAGGACTACGGATCAGATTAGAGCTATCTATTGCGATCCGGAACTTACAAACGAGCGTAAACAGGTCAAAATGGTAAAATAACCCAAAATAAAAAAATGAAATCCGGAGTCGGTCATGAATAGTAACCGATCCGTCAAAACCCAACCGAAAGAGCACGCAAACATTCACATCTGAACTTTAGCGATTACAATCCAAAAGGACATACAAAAGTTTTCAAAAGTTAATACATATACACGGTTTGCCAAATCAAAAGAGAAAACGCCCCAAAAGTATACTTAGGGTTTTAATACATGAGCTATACAAAAGATATGTTCAACTAGCTCAATTTGGCAGCCATTTGTCAAATCCAGACCAAAAGGGCAAAATTTTCCTGTAAGGAAAACAAAAGGAACAGAAAGGGGTGAGCTTGCGCTCAATGAGGTACCAAACAGATAGCATTGAAATCATGGCATTTCACATTTAACAAATCAGACACACATGTCAGATGTAAAGCAAAGGAACCAATGATTCAAATCAGAAGGATACGGGTGGCTCTCAGGAGCCAAATTTCCAGCGCAATACTTCATCCAAACCGGTTGACTCTCCGTCAACGTATATAGAACCAATGCGTCCGTAGACCCCTCTTATCACCGAATTCCGTCCACCAAACACCCCTTTACCGGGCCCGCTCACCTCAAACGAACAAAATGGTAATACTCGAGTATACCCGGAATCAAGGGTCTCAATACCCAAAATCCCCGAACAGACTACCGTGGTTTGTTATCTAATCGTCCAGGCCCTTGCCGGCCCGACTCGAATAACTTAGCCACAGGATTGAGCTCATAGGTCATAGAAATCCGAACAGATGCAGACACAGATAACAGATTCAAATTTTGCATAGTAAATTGGCATATGAACAGACTAGAGAACGAGTGTGATAAAGTACACCCTCGTCTCGAACAAATAAACAGATTGCAGAGCAGAAATCAAGTTAAATAGCAATGGAGGGGAGTGGTACACTCACCGGCTCAACTTCAAAAGTTTTCACTTCAGATTGGCCTTAATCGCCAAGAAACCCTAAAATAACCAAAATAAACCAATTGAAGATTTTACTTCCAGAATCGAGTAAACAGAATGCACATGTGAGGCTCGACTACACGTCGTACGCCTTGCCAAATAAATACTAGTGCAAGAATGCAAAAACACGATTCCCTTGGAAACGAAAAGGTAGCATGAAGACCTAGGCGCAAACAACCCAAAAGCCCTTTCATTTCTACCAAAAGGCAAATCCAACTTAAAAGAACCAAACGGCCTAGAAAATCGGGCAGCACTTCCCCTAAATTTCTTACTTTTCCAGCCATTAAGGCTTCATTATTTCCTCAAATCAGCCCCAACATTTCACACCAAAGGTCATCTCATTTCCCAAAAGCCGTACAGGGCTCAAAGTGGTACAAGTACAAAAGTTAGCTAGGAAACAACCAAAATGAAAGCAAGCCCTAAGAGAGACTCGACGACGAGTCATAAAAAAATGCTGAACACAACCCCAATAGGGTCTCATATGCATAAATAAGCATGATAGCAAACCAGAAATTAGAAATAGCATTAGTCTTGGCCCCAAATAGAAAAACTGTTTTGCCCTTATTTTGCGGTAATGGCGTCAAATTCACTACGATTATCGGATGGGGGTGTAAGACCCACCGTTTCGAAGCCAAGAAACAGAGCTACAACAATGTAGAAGGTCACTCAATCCAGTTCCTAACAAAACTAGGTCAAATATGCAAAATACTATACCAGAATTCCCAAAACAGGTTTGCAAATCACACAAAGCTGTAATTACTATAACTCAGTCTATACAAGTCCAAATGCCGAAATTCCAAAGGCATATGATAGCTAAGAAATCCAGTAACATTTCATCAGAAGACACCAACTTCAAAATCCAAACCAAATCCAGTCAAGATAGGCAATTACTATCGCAGTTCCGCACATTCTGTTCACCAAAAACAGCAACAGTAAAAATGGCATAACTCTCTCTATACTACTCCAAATACCCTGAAATTTTGCAGGCACTTCATACTCATCAATACCTAAAACTTTCATGTTTTGATCAAAGTCCAATTCGGCCTCTATCTATGACCTAAAATTTCGGACAGAATGTTCAACCAAGAACCCTAATTTTCCAGAAATTCTTCCAAATTCAAAATTGATTGCAATTTCCTATCATATGCACCTACTAGAGCTAAAGCCCCTTATTACCAACCATCAAAAACAACCACACCATCAAGATCATATGAAACCAGAAAATTCATCATAAAATTGAAAACTTCACCAAAACACTTCAAATCAAGAAACAAGTCACATAATCCATCACTTTAGGTCCCATTAAGCACCATATAAGCATCAATAAGTGTAGTAGAATGTTTAATCATCACTTACCTAAGAAATAAGAGAAGAGAAGTTGTAGACCACCCTAGCTCTTCAAGAAAACTTCACCAAACAACCTCTATCACCAACTAGAAAGATTTTTATGGAGTAGAAATGGATGTAAGCAAATGTTTTTGGGTGATTTGCACCAAGTAGTAGCTAGAACTTGAAGAGTTTCTTCTTCCTTCCTTGCACAAGAGGTTCGGCCAACAAGAGGTAAGAAATGGTAATTTTTTTGTGCATTTTTGAGATATTTAACCAATTTTTGGTCAAAAGTCAAAATAGTGAATAGTAACTCTTAAGTCAAACCACTAAGAGGGTGACACTTGTCACCTACATTAATGCAATCTTATCTTTCTTTTCCTCTCACATCAATCAATCTCACTCTCTACTTATCTCTTAACACCCGATAAATTTTACACAGTATCCGAAACTTAACCTTATTGGCCGAATTTTTCCGAACTTTTTGCACTAGTGGGTCCCACGTCCAATATATATTCTTAATTTTCTAAAAACTCTCCAATACTAGAAAAATTATCTAAAAACTATAATTGCTGATAAAATTTATCTAGAAAATTTTTCGGATACAGAAAGTGTAGAAAACAAGCCATTGAAAATAAGAAAGCCTAGAAAGATTATAAAACCTAACAAATGGAAAAGTTACGGGTTCTCACATGTGCTCTTAAAGCTTATACCTACCAACCTTCCTCAAGGAGCTTCATTATCAGATTTCACTCTCTCTTTTCTCTCTCATTGTGGCCGAAACTTGGAGCCAAAGAAGGAGCAAAAACCTTCATCCCATTTCACTCCAAAATCTTGCACCTTTTCACCTCAAATTCATACCACAACCTCAAAACAACTTGGAGATCATCTTGGACTAGGAGAGGAGCACCATTTCCACGGTTTTCTTGGACCTTCTAGTGGCCAAAAATTCTGAGTTCATCAACCAAGGAGGTAGTGAATCATCCAATCCTTGAATCTTAGTTTTAGTAAGTTTAATTTCACTTAGAAGCTTGTAGCTTCATGTGGGTAACTTTGGTTGGTTGAAAATCATGTGAGTGGGCTCTATGAAATCCCACAATGGACTTGTTGGACTGATTTGATGATTTTGGATGTTATTTATGTTCATTAAGTGTTAATCTAGTGGATTTAAGTTGAAAGAGTGGAAAGAAAATCCAAGGAAAACAAAAGGGAGAAAGGGCCGGTTCTGCCCTGTTCTTGCCGCAGCCTTAGTGCGATTTTTTTGTGATTAAATTGCCTTGATTTTGATGTAGATATGTTGTATAGGTTGTGTGGAAAGTTTCCACCAAAAATCACTTGATTTGGTTGGCTAAAAGTTGAATTTTCGAAATGGTTTCAAAGCTGGAAAACGTGTACTGAGGTACTCTGGCAGCGAACTTTGAATAATCATAACTCTTTGCTCCGACGTCGAAATCGAGTACCGTTTGTGGCATTAGAAATTAGACACTTCCAATTTTCTAACAGTATAAAATATATCCCATGATTCAACTTGATTGAACCATACCAACTTTTCAAATTTACCTGTCCTGTTTCACTGCTGTGTTAGAAAACCTGTTATGTGTTGTGACTTGTTTCTCGAATATGAGCTAGTTATGGACAGAATTTCAAAATGATTTCTTCTGAAAAATTGTAGCCTTATGAATTTAGTTTCCAACACCACCAACCACACCCAATTCCAACTTGAATTGAGTGCATTATGTCTGAATTACAGAACTGCATCAGAGAAAGAAAACCCTAATTTTGGGCTAGCCAATGGCTTATTTCGAATTGGGACTTGTTATTTTGAAACTTTTGGTGTCAATCACCTACCAAATGTATTTTGGATGTTTCTTAAACCTTTTCTTCATAAATGAATCATGTTTGAGATGATTTCATTGGCCAAATGTTTGAAAACGGAAAACGGAAGCTTGAAGACAGATTTGTCTTCGGATTCCCTTGAACTTTGGTAGTTTAGTTAACTACCTTCCCTTGTGAATTTTCAAGTGAAATTTGATAGAAGAGTATCTCTTATATGGTAATGTAATCATACCAAATTTGGTTCCATTCCAAGTCCATTTCAATGCCCAACTGAAGTCCCAAAGTTCATGTTTCAAATCTGGAAATTCTTGATGAATAAGGAATTTTTAGCCAACTTTGAGCTGCTATATCTTGGTGCTCAAAACCCCGATTTTAGTTCTGCTTGTTGTGTTTTAAACCTTGATTGTAACTCTAATTGATTTTCAAATTTGAGATGCTATTTGACATTCTGTGAATTTTGCCAAATTTCCAAATTTTGCCAAAAACCAACCCCGAATCTGTCTTGGGAGTCCAAATCAGCAACTTGAAGCCAAAATTTGAGTGTCTTCCGTTTTGAATCATGGAAAAGTACCTTCTAAGAACTTTTAGTACTTTGAAATTAGTTTCCAACGATACCAAGTTTTCCAATTTGGATCTATGAAGAGGGAGATATGATTTTTCAAAGAATGCACCTCAAATCTGGAATTTCTGAACTTGAAGGGAATTGAGTTTTTAGAAACTCTCCATTTCCCTTCGATATTGCATGACCATTTTACACTTGATTTCAAAGAAGAAAATCAGTTTTTCTTGTATTATTAAACCCCACTTTTGAGTCACGATTTACGAGTAATTAAGGCTCACTTTCATGATATTTTCTTAGATTGTACAAGGGTACAATCTCTTTCTTGTTAATAAGGGGTTTAAAAGTGATAGTGTGTAATTGTAAATTATTTGCTCAGGTGTGAGAGCCGTAAAATTTTTCTTAATTTATACCATGTAATTCTTTTCCTTTTCATGCATTTTCCTTATTTTATTTTACTACATTAATTTTCTGGACACATTATAAGTGAATATAGTTTTTCCAACCATTTTTCTAGTATAAGTTAGTTCGGGTTAAATTTGAAGTGCGTTATGGACGTGGGACCCGCTAGTGCGATAACAGTGACGACCCCACCTCCCCCTAAGGCGTACCAAAGGGTTCGGCGGACCGCCTGCCCAACTCTCGCCAGGACTCACTCACTCGTATCACATGCATACATCCATAGACCATAAATAACATCGTAATTCAAGCTTATAATTTACATTGATGCACAATCAAGATACAAAACCTCAATATACCCAAACTGGTTCAAAGTGTATACAATCCAGATACAAAACATTCTATTCGAGTAATAGCGCGAGTACAAGTCAAAAGTCAAAACAACTAGTCTACGCTAGTCTTTACATATCTCACGCCTCGCTCGTACCCCTGAAAGGAAAACAAATGGAGTGGAATGAGTTAAAAGCCCAGTGAGGTTCCAAATAGTAAATTGATCATTATTTATAAGTACAAGTTTTCGATATAGCAAAGTAACGAGTATGAAGAGTTCATAAAGGTGAGCAATAACACGTCAAGTAGCAATCTCAAAATGAGCGAGTGTAAAAGTTTTTCAAAATAAACAATAATCCAATAAGCAATAATCATTCCAAAGCATAAGGATACGGATGGCTCTCAGGAGCCAACTTCCATTCATCATCAGGAGCTTGATCACGTAGTAGTTAACACTCCGTCAACTTTCAAGTAAAGGAACCAATCCAGTAGAGCACCACTTAACTACTCTCCGTCCACCATTCAAACCCCCTACTGGGCCCAAAATCCTCAAGAAACACGGGTGGTAATGCTCGAGTATACCAATTAGTCGAGGAGATATCACTCCACTCGACAAAACAAGAGACCCTGGGTTCGTTACCCAATCGACCAAGCCCTTGCCGGCTCGACTTAAGTAACTCGCCGCAGGGTTTCTGGAATTCCAGGAAGTGCGCGCATCATAAACAAGTATATCGAGTCAATTGCAACAAGAAACAAGTATATATCACATAAGGGCAAGTGCGATAAAGTACACTCTTGCCCTAACAATTCACGTATATAACATGTAATCATATTGGCCACGTATCAAGTTCAAGTATCAAGTCCAATTCGATATTTGAAAGCACTCACCAAAAGATATAGTGCCTTTACTGGTCACTTTCAGGTTATACTCCGAGTTCGGAGTCCAAATCTGCGATAAAACTCAGTTTGAGAACTTTGAAACATGACTAAGACTCGAAACTTAGACGTTTCGTTCAATAAAAATCAAGAAATTGGAATTCACTTGTAGAGTAGTCGTGAAACACTTGCTCGCTTTTTAAACGATAAAACTTTGTAACATTTATACTTGAAAATGCCATGCGAGTCGAAAGTACAAGGAAAACATACTCCGAACAATCATTATTCCATTTCTCAAGGGTACAAGTTCGGCCAAATCCTTACTTATATACCTCGGAACAAAAAGACTCAAGTACCCTAGATGGTTCAAGTGATATTCATATCAACTCTACCCAAGTCGCAAGTGTATTTCTATAGTCCTTGAGCGTAAATTTGGGCAGCACGCCCTTTGTGTTTACCAAATTTTCCAGCCATTTATGGCTTCATTATTTTTCCTCAGCCAATCCCAAAGTCATACATATCATAGATTCAAGTAAATAGCCGTTCCATAGGCTCATAACAACATAAGAATAAAAGTCAAAGTGATAACAAGTGCAGAAATGTAACCTAGCAAAAGACAGATTTGACGTGGGGTTGCGGAAAGAACACATCCGAGGCTACGCTTATCGGATTGAGGTGAAAATTATACTGTTTCGAAGCTAAGACATAGGGATACAATTTTCATGAAGATCACTTAGTCCAGTTTCCAATGCAACCTAGTCAAATTCCCAATTTACAGAACCAAAATCCAACTAGTCGGCTAATTAACCGCACTGCACTGGAATGGTCATATCTCAGGTTACCAAGGTCCGATTAAGGTGTTCTTGGAGGTGTTTAAAAGTTAAGACAGAATAATAAAACTTTCATGTTTTGGAAAATAGCTAAATCCCAATGGATTATAGTGAATAAACACAACCAAATAGACTAAACTGTCCACGCGGAACTCTGGAATGTAACCTAGAACAGCGAGGGTATTTTCATCTTTTCACAAGCTACGTTTCTCCGATTGAGCTGAAATTTTGTAGGTACCTATAAAATACCATTATATACAACTTTCATGTTTTATTCCAAGCCCAATTAGGCCTATAACATGGCGCAACAAAAACGGGCAGAATAGGGTGAAATTCACCAGAAATCTGAAATCTTTTGGTTTCAATGATAGTTTTCTTAATTTCTTGCTACACTTGCTACCAAAACCCCTTATATAACCTTGGATACAACATATATCAATCATACATCAAGTATAGACAGCAAGCCATCAAACCCTAATTCATGTAACAAAAGGGAAAACTACCCAAAACATGATAATACTGTCATTCATCACAATATTGAGAAGCTAAGCTAATTTAAACAAGATTAAGAGTAAAATTTGGGGAAATCATCATCCTTACCTTTCTTAGTGTCTACCAAGAGCAACCCTAGCTTTCCCCTTCAAAATTTCACCAATAGCTCACTAAATAAACACTCAAGGGTGCCTTTAATCGGTTTAGTTTCTTTGTTTCCTCCCTTGGTTGCTAGATTCAAGAAGAAATGAAGAAGTTTTTCTCTTGTTCTTTCCCTCTCTCTCTCTCGGCTCTTCAGCAGAAAAATGAAGGAGTATGGAGCAATTTGGGGGATAAGAAGGTTGGACAATTGTCTTGGTCAATGGCCCCTAATGGTGTGACACTTGTCACAACCCTTACCAAGTAAAATTTTCTTTTTCTCTCTTGTATTTTCAGCCCTTAATTTCGGTCAAGCTTAGCTGGAAATTAGGAGATATTTTGCTCAAATATTAATGAGCTTGTATGGTAAGAAAGTGGTGGTCAAGTGGTGCGTTCAATCGGTAGTGCGCGGTACCCGTCGGTTCGCGCCGTTTTTCTTAAAAACACACTTACTAGGGTTTTTACTTCCTATTCACTAACCTTGTATCATTGCTCCTAATCACATATTATTTCTCACTTAAAATTCATTTTTAATCACCAAATTTGGTCCTTGCTCCGTACCGAAAATTCATCCGGCGAAAAATAGCGAAAACCCTAATTTTGCCCCAATCTTGAAAACGAAGAGTAAAACCCTACTTTCTAGGTTTATTTGCACTTATTGTGGAACGATTGGGTGGTAGGGCTTTAATAAAGAATGAATTTCCAAATAAAAGGAAATTTTAAGAAAAACGTGAGGGTTTTACAATTTCAGTGATTAAAATTAGGGTTTCTATTAAAATATGAGACATTTAAGAAAACCGGTTAGTCACAAGTAAACTAGGGTTTTTGATTAAAATTTTAGGGTTTCTAGTCTTTTAAAACAAAATAAGGTTTTAAATCAAATCCAAAGAAATACACTTTAGTATCTTCTTTACAAACAACCTCCTAATATTCGGGGTGTCACAATATCCCCTCCTTAAAAGAATTTCGTCCTCGAAATTCATACATGCACTTCGAATAACGTAGGGTATGTTCCTTATATATTCGTTTCCAGCTCTCAGGTCTCATTATAGCCAAAACTTAGTTAAACAACAGAAATCACGAATCATACCTTCTACTATTTCCGAGGGTTCAGGTAATGCCTGTTGATCCAAGGCGTACACTCTAGCTGGCACTCTTGGCTTAGTCCCTCCTACATTTGCTTGTTTAGGGTTTAGGTGGGATCTACGGGGGCAAGTTGCAAGCTGGTGTTCGGTACTACCGCACTATAAACATTTTCCTGCTTTCCGCCAACAATCATTCTCCGTATGATTGACCTTTCCACAGTACCCACAAGATACTTGAGGGGCTGAGGTCTAACCTCCTTGTGAGGCACCTCTTGCTTGGCCCCAGCCACGCGAAGCTCCTCTTGGAGTACTTTCCTTAGATATCCCTGAAATTCTCTCACCACCATCTCCTCGACCTATCTTAGAGGGTGGCATATCTAATTCACCATGTTCTTGCCTATGACTTCCACCAGGCGCACCTCTCCTTTTTGCATGAAAAGCCCTCACTTGTACCCTAGCAATTTCTATTCGTTGGGCCTTCTCCAAAACCTCCGTAAACGTGTTAATTTGGGCTGCCGCTAAGGCTTCTTGTAACTCTACATTTAGCCCTTGCACAAACCTCCGTACTTTTCTTTGCTCCGTGGCTATCAGTTCAGGAGCAAATTTGGACAACTTTGTAAAATGAGTCTCATACTCGGCTACACTCAACATTCCCTGACGGAGTTTAATGAAATCGTCCTCTCTCTTCTCCTAGAGGATAGGAGAAAGGTATTTCTCGTTAAACTCCCGTACGAAGTTCAACCAGGTCCATGCAGTCGCCTCTCTCTCCCACTTGGCCCTCACTACGTTCCACCAAGCCCTAGCTGGCCCCTCGAACTGGAAAACAGCGAATTGGACTTGCCTCTCCTCTGTATAGTTTAGGGCAGCAAAAATATTTATCATGGCCTCCAGCCATTTCTCGGCCCCATCCGGGTCTGGCCCTCCTAAGAATTTGGGTGGAGAGAACTTATGGAATCTCTCTAAGGCCCTATCATGCCCATTATCAGGGTCCCTAGGTTGATGTACAGGGGCTTGACCCTGTTGTTCCACTAACTGTAGACACCGAATTTTTGACTTTATTTTGCATTGTTAGTTTTATTGATATTTATTTTAGTTTGGTTTTACTAATCTCATTTTTAGACATTCTAGAATCAAAAGAAAAAGAAAAAAAGAAAAAGAAAAAAAAAAGAAAAAAGAAAAAAAGGAAAAGTCAAAAATCAAAAAATCAATCAAAGGACAAAAACAAGACACGTGAACCTATTTCTGAGGAGGAGATCCTGGCCTTTCATATTAGGTTTAGTTTTGGGGTGCCCTAAAAGAAGAAAGGGTCGTAAGCTAAAAGGGGGTGCCAATTAGAGAGGGGAGCTACGGGGGGCTTCGGCTGAGTGGGGGAGTTACGGAAGAAAGCTAAAGAAGAAAGAAAGAAAAGAAAAAGAGGGAACAAAAAGAAGAAACAAAGGGGCCGAGAGAGGGGAGAACCTGAGAGCTGGCCCGGCTAGAACAAGAAGAAAACCAACAAATCACGGTGGAAGTTTTTGTCTGGAGGGAGTCAACAAAAATGAAGGGATTTCGTCCAGGGAAAAAGAAGAAAAACAGAGAAGGAGGGGGTTTCGGCCAAAACAAAAGAAAACAAAAAAGCAGAGCAAGCAAAAAGGGAGCATTCGAAGAGGAGTTGTGGGCAAAAATTGAAGGAGAAAACAGCGGAGGAATGGAAGCTTGTAGCGCCGCTGCTCACTGGAACCGCCACCACATCGTCAGAATCCACCGCTGCCGCTCGCGAATCTTCGCCGTGAGAGATAATGCTCCATTGTTTGCTGGAAGTCAAGTTCCAGTAATGGCTGAAAATTGCAGAAAATCTGAAACCAGAGCAAGAGGAAGAAAGAAGCTTCGGGCTAAGGAAAAATCAAAACGCAGGCAGAGGAGAGTAAGAACCAGAATCACCCCTGCCGTCGACCACCACCAGCGCCGCCACTTCACCGAACCTGCCATCATCATCGGCCAATTTTCATCAAGCAAGAGCACAGTAAGCTGTCCTTTCTTCTTTGAAATCTCAGTTTTGTTCAAGCCTTTGAGACAGGCTGCCGTGACTGTGTTTGGTTGCAATTTTCGGTTATTTGTTCATGATTTTAATACGCATGTTGTATGTGTTAACTGGACCGTTTGATGTGTTTCTGGCAAAATTTTGGGGCTGAAAATGACCTTAATTGAGCAAGAAAGTCGGTAAATGTTTTATGCCCTTTCGCTGTTCGACGAAATGTTCCATTGAAAGTTCTGCTTGAAGGATGGGTTAATTTCTGATTTGCATACGTTCGACTGTTTCATGCTTGTCAAAATAATTGTTTTGAATGGTTTTGTTTGGGCATCCGTCTGTTTTAACAATCTGTTTTGTTGCTCTTTGCTTGGTGTTCTTCTTGTATGGTTTTAAATTCATGACATGAAATGGCGTGCGAGGAGATTCATGTAAGTGTTTTGTTTTGGAGAACCTGAAGATGACTTTCACTGAGAAATTATGAACTTTGCCGTGTAATTTTGCTGAATTGGTGAAGCATCAAAAGTTGCAAAAACTTTTTCTTTCTCATATCGCATCAAAGAGGAAAGCTTCTGCGAGGCATGAAGCATAAATTTCTGATTTAATCCCTCGATTTCTGTCTCATCTCATTGTGGCCAAAATTCTGGAAAAATCAACCTAATTTCTCCCCCTTAAGCTTAATCCCCTGTTCGCATATTGTGTGTGATTTCTGGGTAGATTAATGCTGCGATTTAATGTGTAATCAGTGCTTAGTAAATTTTAGTTGGATTTTATCATGTTGGGCTTTCATGAAATAAGGTGAGATCTGATTTAGAGTTGTTGGTTGGGCTTGACAAAAGGATTAAGGACTTGTTTTTTCTGGGTCTTTGACCTGGGCTTGAGAGGTGAAGCCCATCTTTTCTAGTTGCACTTTGTCTGGGCTTAAAGATAGGCTGGCCTGCTTACTTCTTAGAGTTTTCGGTTGGGCCAGGAAGGGTTTAGCCCAAACGAACAAATAAAATGGCCCATTCCTTTTTGTTCTGGATTTCCATTGGGCTGGGAAGCTTTTGGCCCAAACAAATAAAGGAAATGGCCCAATGGTTTGGTCCATTAGGAGACCATAAAATGTTTTTGCAAATCAGCCCCTGAATTTCTCCTTAGCTGTATTGTGGCCCTGGACATTTTCAACTTCTTTCAATTCGGTCCTTAATTAATTGCAAATAGGTCCCTGAACTTTATTTTTTTCTTTAATTTTGATCTCCAAACTTTGTTAATTTGTGCAATCAAGTCCTTTCTTCTTTTGACTTCTTGAATGTGGGTTGTCTACATGATTTAATTGATTCAATTTCATGTTTGCTTTTGTCTCTTGTGATTATTTTTTGATTAAAGTGGTGCCTTGACCCTTTTATTGTTTTGAAGCTAATATTCTCTTCATTTCACAACTCAAGGGAGGTAACCTCTATCTCCTTGATTTTATTTTTCCTACGTGCTCCTACGTGTTATGTGAATATGCATGTCTATTTCGCTTTCCTTGCCCTTCTTTAATTCCTTGCATTTATTTCATTTACTTTACTTTTATTTAAGTTATTCATTATGGGGTATGTGTACACCTCTTGGCTTGTAATAGATAGGGCTTGGCGAGCTTTCTTGTCCATTTTCCCTTTCCCTTTTTTTTAAGTTATTCATTATGGGGTATGTGTACACCTCTTGGCTTGTAATAGATAGGGCTTGGCGAGCAAATTTGGTCCATTTTCCCCTTCCCCTTTTGTTTTAGTTAGCAAGTGTAATAATTAGGGCCTTAATTTGTGTTGCATGCCTATGTGTTATTTGTTAAGTGCTTTCTTAGGCTCTTGCATCTAGTCGAGCATGCTAAGTGTTATGTGCTACGTGTTTATAAGTGATTTGCATGTCTACTCGCTTTCCATAGTGTGGATGAATGGAATGGATGAATGTACGTCACCACACTAGTCCAACGCTAGTTGTGGCTTCTTTTATTGTTTTCACTAGTCTAATGCTAGTGGGAATTCATAGAAAGGGCTAGTCCAACGCTAGACCCAATAGGATTTTTCCTTTGTTTTTCATTAATGCATTATTTGCCTGTTCACTACATATCATGCATTTTTCCTTAGTTTTATCATCTGGCATGCTCCTCGATTCCCCTTTCCCCTCACTTTAGGTCTTGCATCTCATGCTAGTTAGGGTACATTTGCCTGAAGAATCCCCTTCTGATAAGGGAAACGAGCGAGTGTGGCTACTCGATAGCCTTAGCACGCTAGTTCCCCCTTCTATCAAAGGAAAAATCAAGTCACAAAGTTAGGACTCCCCGTTCCCGTTTTGATGCATTCCTATAGGATTCACGCATTTCATTCATTCACTATCACTTACTGTATATTCCATTCCTCTTTCTACATTCTCACTTCACACTACTTTCATTTTACACGCACACATGCACTTGATGGCGTTTTCACCTTATTATTCTTTACTTACCTTACCTTGTAAAGACATTTGCACACCTCCACTTATATCTTATTACTTTTATCATTTTCTCTCACTTCACACAAACTCACATTTTCACATGGCATGCACTCCACTCATTTTTACGTTATTTAGGATTATGTGTGACCTCTCCAAAGGATCATTATTGGGCTTCACAATTAATGTGATTGGCACCACTCAACCTTTGAAGAGAAATTTCCCCCATGTCCCCCTAGGTCTAGGTTCTTGCATTCATATAGACATATCCAACATGCGATACATACCTTGGGTAGAAAAATTAGGAAAGGTGGGGCTAAATCACGCAACTAGCCTTGGCTAGGTCGAAGGGGTGCCTTAGATTGTTATCCTTGCCTTTCCCTTCGTCAAATGTGACCCCCGATCCCTCTTTTGGTTACGTAGACCCAAAAGTTCTCTAAAAGGGTTTATTTACTTTTCAAAAACAAAAATCATTTTTGGGTGACTTGGTACACCCTAACTCTATACCAAGTGGCGACTCCATTTTTGATACAGAAAACCCTTTTTGAACTTTATATGGCCAAACCGTCGCATTATCAAGTCCCATGGCCTTTATTTTCATTTTGCACACGTTCACACACACACTACACACTCACATCTCACACCACACTACACACATCACCACACACATCAAAAAGTGGGGCGCGACAGTTGGCGACTCCACTGGGGAGTTTCTAAGTGGGTCCAAGCATTTGACTTAGCCATTCGTTTCCTGTTTCTACCCTTTTTATGCATAGCATTTGGATATTAGGGTTGCATTTTCCATTTTTAGGGCCTTTTTGCCTCGCGCGCGTATCCAACTATTCCCTCACTCACGTACGTGTGATTGGTTGATTGGATGTATGTTTACTTGTTTATCTCGCGCTTGCATTGCATTTGGGTGGGGGACATACCCTAGAGCCTCGCGTTGGTTCTTGATCCCTCCCCTCTAAACAAGCACTAGCATACGTGCATACGCTTTACTTTTTACCCTCATTTATTTTTCTTTTAGTGGCTTGTCACGCCACTCCACCCTATTAGGATTTTAAGCGACTCACTTGGACTTGTGATCGCGACACGATGTGTGCGTAGCATGATCCGAGGAGTCACTCGATCTTCCATTTTAAGCTTTGGGCTCATAGCCTTTAGCTTTTGATTGAAGATTGAGGAGTGTTGATAGATTCACTCATGACATGTAGCCGTGACACGATGTGTGCGTAGCAATGTCTGGGGAATCGCTCGAGCCACCGACAAAGAACCTTAGGATTGATGACCTTTGGTTTCTATGTCTGAAGGCTCGGGGACCTAAAACCTATCGAGTCTAGATGCATTAGTGAGCCCTAACCTCATGCATCCATGATAGTGTTACCTAGGATAGCGTCTGCCTTACCCTATTAGGGACACTATTCACGAGGGGAGGGGTTCAACCCCTTTCTCCCTTTATTGTTTTTTTTTTCCTTTGTATTGTTTTCATTGCTACAATGTGTTATGTGTATTTATCTGCCTGAACTAAATTTTCTTGGTTTTGTGTCCCCATTGCATTCGCGAACCCTAGCAAATAAGAGGTCTGGCATGACCTTCTTTTAGAAGCCTACCCGTGTAGATAGGTTATTGCACGTTTAAAGATTTTGATATATTGCATTCATAGATTAATAATTGCATAGCATTCTAAGCCTACCTTGGCGTATAAAAGGTCCTTTTAGGTCATGATTTCATTTCAAATTGCATATTTTACTGCTTAATAAAATGGCATCATGCATAAACCCTAGAAAGGGAATGCCATTTGGGTGATCCTGCGCTAGGAATAAACCGCCCTGTGTCTCGGATATATATTCCAATGAGACTTGCACGTTTATATTTCCTGTACCATCCAAAGGGGTAGTGCACAAGGTAAGGTAGGATCCGATCATTTTCATAGAGTGATCTTTGGAATATGAGCATCTAATAATCACTTTTTGGCCATTTTATCAAAAATTGGTAAAAATCCCTTGCGTGAAGGACATTAATTTGAAGAAATTCACAAATGATTCCTCCTATTGAGACGATAAATAAATTGAGGCCAAAATTTGATTTTTAGAAGCTCATAGACTGATGCATCTCAATAATTTTGAAATCACCAACGGCCGGACAATTCAACCAATTCATTTTGCCAATTCATTCAATAAATCGTCAATTCATTTGACCATTTTACCCTTTTAGGGTCATCCGATCGATTTTGAATAAATCTTCAATTCATTTGACCGATTTACCCTTTTTAGGGTCATTCGGCCGATTTTTGAATAAATCATGCATTTGACCAATTTATCCTTTTTAGGGTCATTTGGCCGATTTTTGAATAAATCACTAATTCAATTTCATTCATTTGGCCAATTTACCCATTTTTAGGGCAATCGAGCCGATTTTAAATAAATCAAGTTTCGTTCAATCTATTTGATCAATTTACCCTTTTTAGGGTGATCTGATTAATTTTGGATAAATTAAATTTCATTCAATTCATTTGACCTGTTTCCCTTTTTAGGGTAATCCGGTCGATTTTTAATAAATTGTCAATTTCATTTGACCAATTAGGATTTCAATGTCGAATTTCAAAATGGAAAACCTAGTCGATTTTGAGAAAAGCATCCATTGCATCCAGCCATTTGATCAGCTGAAGTTTTGACCCGTGCTTCACTAAGAAAAGTTGTCAAAACGAATTCCAATCTCTTCGATAGAAAGTTTGTCAAGGTCAAACCCGTGCGTTTTTGCAAGTTCTTGTATCGATCAAAAGTGATCAATCCCTTCGGACGAGGTCCTCATTTTGACAAACGTCTCTTCTCATTCCAATGGGCCAAATTTTTCAAATTATTTTTCACTCCATAAGCTGATTGGATCCATCAGGTATGGTATAGTGCCTACCTCAGAGGATTGCATCCTCATGCTAGGCCTACCCTTGGTACAAAAAGGGTTCCCTTATAGGGCATGCATACAGATTTTATAGTTTTGATTACTAACTCTGGGTATTTTTCTTTTGTTTTTCCCCTCCCCCTGCATTCATAAAAATAGTTCAATAAGGTGAAAAATATCTTTCCATATCTGATAACGATTTTAATCTGATAAGGTTTGAAAATTACAAGTATTACTTGATTCTCAGGCAAGCCTTACAATGTGAATTCGAAAATTCATCTGAAAGCGCTCGCGCAAAACATCTAAGGGATTTCATTGCTCGAAGAAGAAAGGGATATGTGTATACATGTGCAAAGGAGTTTTGTAGAATTTTTCTCATATGTATTGCTTTTAAATTTTTCAAACATAGGCATTAATGAAGCTTTTGTTCAGACAATTATTGTTTTGTATGTAAATTCATGAACATTTCATTGTTTATTTTTGCTCATTGGAGATTTCATGATGAATTTTGAGAAATAAGACTAAATTGAGAGTTTTTTCAACCTCTGGCCTGAAAATTCACAAGTGTCTGCTTTCAAAAATCCTTATGTACACCAGATTGTTGATCCGAGTCATCCAATAAGAGTGCTCAAAAAAATTAAAAAGGGTCACTCAAAAGGCCCAATGAGATACCTTTCTCCTTCACTTAATTCCAAAATAAAGTCAGTCACATTGATTGATAAATTGGGGCAACTTTTGCTTGAAAATGTTCAAGGTATCTAATCCGATTCAATCACATCTAAGTGAAAGCAAAAATGTGCATTATTCTTGTTTGTTTTGAAAATTTGGAAGATACTTCGAGCATTCTTTTCTCTACCTATACACATTTTATCATTTGCTCTCCCATTTGAGCCTTTGAAAGACTAAATTCGTTTCAAATAAGAGCTTTAATGATCACTACCCTACATTGGGAAGATTTTCAAAAGGGAATGGATTCTCAGCGAGCAATCGTTTACTTGTTTGTCATGAGGTGTGAGAATGATGCTTTGGCCGTCGTTTCTACAACCTAAACACTGATCATCCCTTGTATCCTCATTTTAGCTAAAATTGGTGGTTCTTTTCGAGTGCACATATGATCGCACCCCACATTGGGGAGGGAGATTGGAGAATTTTCTAAAAAAAAAGGAAAAGGGGAAAGGGAGCCGCGAATTGGGGAAATTTGATTCTACCAGGGTTTCAATTTTTGAAAAGAAAAGAAAAAAGAAAAAAAGACAAGTTCTATCCGGTGGATCGCCTATGTTTCACAAATATGGATGAACAAGGGTCTTCCTCAGTCAGTTAAGTCAGATACATGCCAGAAATTTTGCATTAATGAAAGTTTCCTTTCAGAGTTATTGTAAGGAACGGATTAAAAGTCAGGCCCTCTTCTTTTCCGATCAAGCATTCTATCCCTATTTATCCCTTTTGAGCCTTCAGAATAAAATACTTCATTTGGTAACCCCTGAGAATCGCAAACCCCACACTGGGGGCAAGTTTGAGTTGAAAAGGAAAATTTCAAGAAGTGAAAAAGTGAAAAGTCACAAAATCAAAAGCAAAAGAAGAAAAGAGAACCTCAGTTCAAAAACAAACTGGGGCAAATTTCAAAGAATGGCAAAAAGCCGAAAAGTCAAAAGAAGAAAGAAAATGAAAGTGAAAAAGCCTCAATTGAGCATAAACTGGGGCAAAGTCTTGATTTAACCCTAAAAAGGGTTGGCGCAACAATGCGATCTCAGATTCTTCAAACCACTCTTGAAATTTGCCTTCAAGCCTTAACTTTCCTAAGCACCCCACCTGACCCCATTACGAAAGCCAAAAGTCCTGACTTCTATTCTTTGCAATGGCCCTGTCAAGAAAATTTCTGATGCCGAAAATTTTAGCTGTATTTCTGGATTGATTAGGTGTGAGGTTGACACTGCTCTTCATGTGAAACTCCGCGAGGGCACTTTTGAGAAAAGGAAAAGAAAAAGGAAAAAGAGAGCGAATGCACAAGAAAAATGCAAAAAGATTTGATGCTGAAAGTTCCTGGTGAATGATGAGAAAAATGTAAACAAAGTCCGAGATCTTTGAGTTAAAAATAGGGGCAATTCTGGAAAATACGATCTTCAGTGCAATGTCCTTGAAAATTATTTCTTTAGCTATCGTTTTCAAGCCAAATTACAAGCTAATAAAGTCCATCGTTGACTTACTCCTTCATGACAATCCAAAGTGACGATTATGCTCGTAAGAAATCCATCAAACATTTGTGATCATGGGAGTATAACCAGTTTTCACAGGTTTAGCTATCGTTTCTACCCAAGATTTTGCAAGCCCATGAAGCTTATACGTTGACTAAGTTTTCTTAAGAAATAAGGGTGACAAACTCTTTGCTTTCACTAAGATGTGATGTTGAATGGATTACAATTTTGAGCACAAGAACCAGATAAATCTTAGCCTCTCATTTCCCTTAACCACCGCAAAATCAGAAATAAAGTCACTTGATTGGTCCTGAAAGATGAGCCAACTGGAAAGGGTGACCCATTACCCAAAGCATCGATGCCAAGGTGAGGAAGAAATCTTTTGTAATTTGACATTATTTTGAGAAATTCATCATGAAATTTTCTTTCTTACAGTGTATAAATGGAAAGTCATCCAAACCAATTTTTCCAATCGAATGGGCCCATATTGGGGCAAAATTTTTATTTGCAAGATTTCACAAAATAAACCCACACTGGGGCAAATTTTTTATATAGTCCATTTGAGGATTTCGTCAAAGACTCAAGCAAGACTTTCAAATCAATCATGCTGCCTTTTTCATGAAAATTTGAGTGCATGTAAGCCCCCTGTGCAGGTATTCATAGTTGAAATCGACAAAAGAGCATCCGATGATGTGGAAGGCCGATACCGAAGAAGGAGAAGAAAGAAGGGAAAATGGCCCTACACTGGAGGCAAATTATTTTGGGAAAGATTCCCTCGAAAAATCAGAAAAATTCAAAAGTCAAAATAAAAAATCAAGTTCAAATTCTTGTTTCTTGGAAAATCAAATTCAATTTCTTGACCAATTGGATGGCAGAACTGGGTTCTATCCCGCTGACCGTTTATCACGTTGGAGCTGGGTTTTATCCCGCCAACCTCGGCAGAACTGGGTTCTATCACGCTGACCGTTTATCACGTTGGAGCTGGGTTTTATCCCGCCAACCTCGGCAGAACTGGGTTCTATCCCGCTGACCGCTCATTTTCACGTTGGAGCTGGGTTTTATCCCGCCAACCTCGGCAGAACAGGGTTCTATCCCGCTAATCGTTTACTATTGGAGCTGGGTTTGTCCCGCCAGTAAGCATTTCATTTTCATCGCTGCTGGAGCTGGGTTTGTCCCGCCAGTAAGCATTTCATTTTCATCGCTGCTGGAGCTGGGTTTGTCCCGCCAGTAAGCATGTTTAATTGCATTCGCCGCTAGCCGTTGGGTTTGTCCCACTAGTGTGCCTTTTAATTGCATTCGCCGCTAGCCGTTGGGTTTGTCCCACTAGTGTGCCTTTCATTTGCTTTCGCCACTAGCCGTTGGGTTTGTCCCACTAGTGTGCCTTTTAATTGCTTTCGCCACTAGCCGTTGGGTTTGTCCCAATAGTGTGCCTTTTAATTGCATCCGCCGCTAGCCGTTGGGTTCGTCCCACTAGTGTGCCTTTCATTTGCATCCGCCGCTAGCCGTTGGGTTTGTCCCACTAGTGTGCCTTTCATTTGCATCCGCCGCTAGCCGTTGGGTTTGTCCCACTAGTGTGCCTTTCATTTGCTTTGCCGCTAGCCGTTGGGTTTGTCCCACTAGTGTGCCTTTCATTTGCTTTCGCCACTAGCCGTTGGGTTTGTCCCACTAGTGTGCCTTTTAATTGCATCCGCCGCTAGCCGTTGGGTTTGTCCCACTAGTGTGCCTTTTAATTGCATTCGCCGCTAGCCGTTGGGTTTGTCCCACTAGTGTGCCTTTCATTTGCATTCGCCGCTAGCCGTTGGGTTTGTCCCACTAGTGTGCCTTTCATTTGCATTCGCCGCTAGCCGTTGGGTTTGTCCCACTAGTGTGCCTTTCATTTGCTTTCGCCGCTAGCCGTTGGGTTTGTCCCACTAGTGTGCCTTTCATTTGCTTTCGCCACTAGCCGTTGGGTTTGTCCCACTAGTGTGCCTTTTAATTGCATTCGCCGCTAGCCGTTGGGTTTGTCCCACTAGTGTGCCTTTCATTTGTCATTGCCATTAGCCGTGGGTCAGTCCCACTAGTGTGCACCATGATTTTCATCTTATTCGGGTCAGTCCCGTTTAAATTCCTGTTCGGGTCAGTCCCGTTTAAATCCTTTAAATTCCTGTTCGGGTCAGTCCCGTTTAAATTCCTGTTCGGGTCAGTCCCGTTTTAATTCCTGTTCGGGTCAGTCCCGTTTAAATTTCTGTTCGGGTCAGTCCCGTTTAAATTTCTGTTCGGGTCAGTCCCGTTTAAATTCCTGCTCGGGTCAGTCCCGTTTACATTGCTATTCGGGTCAGTCCCGTTTAAATTTCTGCTCGGGTCATTCCCGTTTTAAATTCCTGTTTGGGTTAGTCCCATTTCAACATTTTGGTAAAGAGATCAGTCCTCGTTTCAAGGGCGGCAATCGTTGGAATCATTCGCAGCCGAATAATACAGGTAAGTTTTTGGTGTCTACTTCTTTGTCTCAAGTTTTTCCAAAACTCAGACAAAGAGGGGCAAACTGTAGACACCGAATTTTTGACTTTATTTTGCATTGTTAGTTTTATTGATATTTATTTTAGTTTGGTTTTACTAATCTCATTTTTAGACATTCTAGAATCAAAAGAAAAAGAAAAAAAGAAAAAAAAAAAAAAAGAAAAAAGAAAAAAAGGAAAAGTCAAAAATCAAAAAATCAATCAAAGGACAAAAACAAGACACATGAACCTATTTCTGAGGAGGAGATCCTGGCCTTTCATATTAGGTTTAGTTTTGGGGTGCCCTAAAAGAAGAAAGGGCCGCAAGCTAAAAGGGGGTGCCAATTAAAGAGGGGAGCTACGGGGGGCTTCGGCTGAGTGGGAGAGTTACGGAAGAAAGCTAAAGAAGAAAGAAAGAAAAGAAAAAGAGGGAACAAAAAGAAGAAACCAAGGGGCCGAGAGAGGGGAGAACCTGAGAGCTGGCCCGGCTAGAACAAGAAGAAAACCAACAAATCACGGTGGAAGTTTTTGTCTGGAGGGAGTCAACAAAAATGAAGGGATTTCGTCCAGGGAAAAAGAAGAAAAACAGAGAAGGAGGGGGTTTCGGCCAAAACAAAAGAAAACAAAAAAGCAGAGCAAGCAAAAAGGGAGCATTCGAAGAGGAGTTGTGGGCAAAAATTGAAGGAGAAAACAGCGGAGGAATGGAAGCTTGTAGCGCCGCTGCTCACTGGAACCGCCACCACATCGTCAGAATCCACCGCTGCCGCTCGCGAATCTTCGCCGTGAGAGATAATGCTCCATTGTTTGCTGGAAGTCAAGTTCCAGTAATGGCTGAAAATTGCAGGAAATCTGAAACCAGAGCAAGAGGAAGAAAGAAGCTTCGGGCTAAGGAAAAATCAAAACGCAGGCAGAGGAGAGTAAGAACCAGAATCACCCCTGCCGTCGACCACCACCAGCGCCGCCACTTCACCGAACCTGCCATCATCATCGGCCAATTTTCATCAAGCAAGAGCACGGTAAGCTGTCCTTTCTTCTTTGAAATCTCAGTTTTGTTCAAGCCTTTGAGACAGGCTGCCGTGACTGTGTTTGGTTGCAATTTTCGGTTATTTGTTCATGATTTTAATACGCATGTTGTATGTGTTAACTGGACCGTTTGATGTGTTTCTGGCAAAATTTTGGGGCTGAAAATGACCTTAATTGAGCAAGAAAGTCGGTAAATGTTTTATGCCCTTTCGCTGTTCGACGAAATGTTCCATTGAAAGTTCTGCTTGAAGGATGGGTTAATTTCTGATTTGCATACGTTCGACTGTTTCATGCTTGTCAAAATAATTGTTTTGAATGGTTTTGTTTGGGCGTCCGTCTGTTTTAACAATCTGTTTTGTTGCTCTTTGCTTGGTGTTCTTCTTGTATGGTTTTAAATTCATGACATGAAATGGCGTGCGAGGAGATTCATGTAAGTGTTTTGTTTTGGAGAACCTGAAGATGACTTTCACTGAGAAATTATGAACTTTGCCGTGTAATTTTGCTGAATTGGTGAAGCATCAAAAGTTGCAGAAACTTTTTCTTTCTCATATCGCATCAAAGAGGAAAGCTTCTGCGAGGCATGAAGCATAAATTTCTGATTTAATCCCTCGTTTTCTGTCTCATCTCATTGTGGCCAAAATTCTGGAAAAATCAACCTAATTTCTCCCCCTTAAGCTTAATCCCCTGTTCGCATATTGTGTGTGATTTCTGGGTAGATTAATGCTGCGATTTAATGTGTAATCAGTGCTTAGTAAATTTTAGTTGGATTTTATCATGTTGGGCTTTCATGAAATAAGGTGAGATCTGATTTAGAGTTGTTGGTTGGGCTTGACAAAAGGATTAAGGACTTGTTTTTTCTGGGTCTTTGACATGGGCTTGAGAGGTGAAGCCCATCTTTTCTAGTTGCACTTTGTCTGGGCTTAAAGATAGGCTGGCCTGCTTACTTCTTAGAGTTTTCGGTTGGGCCAGGAAGGGTTTAGCCCAAACAAATAAATAAGATGGCCCATTCCCATTTGTTTTGGACTTTCGTGGGCTGGGAAGGAAATGGCTCAATGTTTTGATCCATTAGGAAACCAGAAAACGTTTTTGCAAATCAGTCCCTGAATTTCTCCTTAACTGCATTGTGGCCCTGGACATTTTCAACTTCTTTCAATTCGGTCCTTAATTTAATTGCGAATAGGTCCCTGAACTTTATTTTTCTTTAATTTTGACCCCAAAACTTTGTTCATTTTTGCAATTAAGTCCCTTCTTCTTTTGACTTCTTAAATGTGGGTTGTTGACATGATTCAATTGATTCAATTTAGTGTTTATATTTATCTTTTATGATTATTTGTTATTTAAAGTGATGCCTTGACCTTTTTCTTTTATTTTGGAGGGTAAATAAGTAACCTCACCTTATTAGGGCATCGATTCAAGGGAGGTACACTCTATCCCTCATTTGCACTTCATTGACCTTATGTGCTCCTACATGTTATGTGAATATGCATGTCTACTTCGCTTTCCTTGCCTTGCCTTATTTCCTTGCATTTATTTCATTTACTTCTGCTTTTTATTTAAGTTATTCATTATGGGGTATGTGTACACCTCTTGGCTTGTACTCCCTCCGTCCCGAAAAGTTTGTCACTTTTCGGGACTCCAACTTATTATCAACAGTGCTCAATTTTTAAAAAATTCATCCGTGTTTTCCATGTTACCCTTCGTTTAAACACAAAAGCTACAGAATGGATGGTCAAAATGTGATAGTGGGGTCCATATGTTTATTGATTGGCACGTGACTTATTCTAATTTGAAGTAGAGTGTGAAGCCACGGACAGCAATCATTTCACGTTGGTTGGTGCGTGCAAAGCCATCAACTAAACTGGAAAAGTTGCAAGTCTTGACGGAAGACTTTTTGGCCATAATAACACCTGCTTTTTAGTCAGGTGAGACAGGGGTAAGTATCGAAAATTATTGATAAAGTTTACAACCATTTTTGGTAAGTGACAAATATTTTGGGACAGACCAAAATAGAAAGCATGACACTTTCAATGGGACGGAGGGAGTAATAGATAGGGCTTGGCGAGCAATTTGGTCCATTTACCCTTCCCCTTTTGTTGCCTTTCTTTAATTCCTTTCATTTATTTCATTTACTTTTGCTTTTTATTTAAGTTATTCATTATGGGGTATGTGTACACCTCTTGGCTTGTAATAGATAGGGCTCGGAGAGCATCTGGTCCATTTCCCCTTCCCCTCGGTTGCTTGCTTTTGTTGCTACATGTTTAAGTGCTTTATTAGGCTCTTGCATCTAGTCGAGCATGCTAAGTGTTATGTGCTACGTGTTTATAAGTGATTTGCATGTTTATTCGCTTTTTATAGTGTGGATGAATGGAATGGATGAATGTACGTCACCACACTAGTCCAACGCTAGTTGTGGCTTCTTTTATCGTTTCCACTAGTCTAATGCTAGTAGGAATTCATAGAAAGGGCTAGTCCAACGCTAGACCCAATAGGATTTTTCCTTTGTTTTTCATTAATGCATTATTTGCCTGTTCACGACATATCATGCATTTTTCCTTAGTTTTATCATCTGGCATGCTCCTCGATTCCCCTTTCCCCTCACTTTAGGTCTTGCATCTCATGCTAGTTAGGGTACATTTGCCTGAAGAGTCCCCTTAAGTATGGGATATAGACGAGTGCGGCTTTTTCCAAGCCTTAGCACGCTTGTATTCCCTCTATCAAAGGGAAAATTAAGTCACAAAGTTAGGACTCCCCGTTCCCATCTTGATGCATTCCTATAGGATTCATGCATTTTTCATTCACGATCACATACACTTACTTTATATTCTCTCTCTTTTTTTCTACATTCTCACTTCACACTACTTTTACACGTTTTCATTCAACTACTTACACTCTACACCATATCACTCGCACACATGCACTTTATGGCATTTTCACCTTATTATTCTTTACTTACCTTACCTTGTAAAGACATTTGCACACCTCCACTTATATCCTATTATTTTATCATTTTTCTCACTTCACACAAACTCACATTTTCACATGGCATGCATTCCATTCATTTTTACGTCATTTAGGATTACGTGTGACCTCTCCAAAGGATCATTATTGGGCTTCACAATTAATGTGATTGGCACCACTCAACCTTTGAAGAGAAATTTCCCTCATGTCCCCCTAGGTCTAGGTTTTTGCATTCATATAGACATATCCAATACGCGATACATACCTTGGGTAGAAAATTTAGGGAAAATTGGTTTAAGTCACGCAACTAGCCTTGGCTGGGTCGAAGGGGTGCCTTGGATTTTTTATCCTTGCCTTCCTCTTCGTCAAATGTGACCCCCGATCCCTCTTTTGGTTACGTAGACCCAAAAGTTCTCTAAAAGGGTTTATTTACTTTTCAAAAACAAAAATCATTTTTGGGTGACTTGGTACACCCTAACTCTATACCAAGTGGCGACTCCATTTTTGATACAAAAAACCCTTTTTGAACTTTATATGGCCAAACCGTCGCATTATTAAGTCCCATGGCCTTTATTTTCATTTTGCACACGTTCACACACACTCACACACACACATCATCAAAAAGTGGGCCGCGACACTAACCGAGCCAGAATGTTAGTCATCTGTTGAATGGCAGTTGCCACTTGATCTCCCCCTGCAGCCTGGGGTTCAGGTTGTGGCTCAACCGTTGCCTCTCTCTCCTCTCTCGGTTTCTCCCGGCACGAGCTCAATAGGAGCTCTGATACCATCTGTGACGACCCCACCTCCCCTTAAGGCGTACCAAAGGGTTCGGCGGACCGCCTGCCCAACTCTCGCCAGGACACACTCACTCGTATCACATGCATACATTCATAGACCATAAATAACATCGCAATTCAAGCTTATAATTCACATTGATGCACAATCAAGATACAAAACCTCAATATACCCAAACTGGTTCAAAGTGTATACAATCCAGATACAAAACATTCTATTCGAGTAATAGCGCGAGTACAAGTCAAAAGTCAAAACAACTAGTCTACGCTAGTCTTTACATATCTCACGCCTCGCTCGTACCCCAGAAAGGAAAACAAATGGAGAGGAATGAGCTAAAAGCCCAGTGAGGTTCCAAATAGAAAATTGACCATTATTTATAAGTACAAGTTTTCGATATAGCAAAGTAACGAGTATGAAGAGTTCATAAAGGTGAGCAATAACACGTCAAGTAGCAATCTCAAAATAAGCGAGTGTAAAAGTTTTTCAAAATAAACAATAATCCAATAAGCAATAATAATTCCAAAGCATAAGGATACGGATGGCTTGTCACGACCCCACCTCCCCCTAAGGCGAACCAGAGGGTTCGGCGGGCCGCCTGCCCGGCTCTCGCCGGGACTCAGTCGTTCACTACAGTCCTCAATTAAATACAAGATACAATCTCAAATATAAATCAAATATCCCAAAACTTTACATATCAAAAGCGAAGCGTCCACGCTTCCACTGCGCCACTCTGATCCTTGATACCAACTATTATACAGGAGGAAGTCCAAAACTAGACTATTACACATCCAATCAATTCTAAACGTTCAATACAATCCCAATATGAATGATTACACAAAAGGAAATCCAAGTTCAATCCATACATGAGATAATCCATGAATAAACACTACAAGCCCTTCCTTCGCCTTGAGCCCTGTGGAGGGGAATAAAATATTTTGGGGTGAGCTAGAAGCTCAGCGAGTAATCAAGAAAATCAGTTATCAAATCAGTTTCACAATCGTTCATTTCAATAATGTCATGCTTCAACAATCAATGCACTTTCATTTCTCTCATGAGCCAGTGAAATCATGGTACTTAGACATCCAACGCTCCAAACAATCATTTAACATTGAACATTAACATTGAACATTAAACATTGAAAAAGAGCCCATTGGCTCTACAGGAACATTAAATGGTGGAGGAGACGTCGGAGTCCAGCACACGAATTCCAAGTACTCATTTGAGCCAAAACATGTCAAGAACTTATATGCCGGCACACAGGATATGCAATCAAACAAACGATGCAAGAAACATTTCAAAGTAACGTTGGAAAGAGTTTAAGGTCACTCACCTCCACGGCTCATAATCCTTGTCCAATATAGCCAAATAACAAACCAGAACCGTAATTGCAGGTTTACAACTGACACTATGCTGTAATTAGTCCAACTCAGTCTATACAGGTCCGAATGCAGAAATTCCAAAGGCATATGATAGCTAGGACATCAAGCTACATTTCATCAGAAGACCTCAACCAGCAAATACAAAGCAATTCCTGTCAAAACAGCCGATTACAGGCGCAGTTCGGCCATCCTGATGAACCCAGAACAGCAATAGTAAATTCGATATTTCTCACTCTACACTACTTCAAATGACCTGAACTTTTACAGGCACCTCAAACACATCAATACATACAAATTTCATGTTTTAAGAAAAGGCCAATTCGGCCTCTAACCATATGATACAAAACCGGACAGAAAGGGGGTTATGAAACCCTAACTTTTCACATTTCCTTCCAAATCCAAAATTGGTTGGAATTTCCAATCATTTATACCTACTAGAGTCATTAACCATCAATTCCCATCATCAAAGATATCCACAACATCACATTCATATTAAACCAGAAAATTCCTCAGTAAATTGAAAACTTCACCATAAATTCCTTCAACCCATGAAATACTCCACAAAATAACACACATGGCCACCACAAACCATTAATTAACCAATACTAGAACAAAAGTAACTTGTATATTCAACTCACCTCAAATTCAAGAGAGCTACCAACTTAGAGCTTCCCTTCAAAAAGCAAGCCATCAAAAGCTTTAAACCACCCTAGAGAGCACTTGTGTGAAATATTTGCCAAAACCACCGATTAAAACTCAAGATTCAAAGAAGGAAATCAAAGGAAAGAAATGGAGTTTTTTCTTTTCTCTCAAAGCTCACGGAAGAACCAGGGAAGAAATGAGATATTTTGGGTGCAAAAGTGAAATAAAAAGGGAGGAAACAGCCGGTCAAAGCTCATGACCGACTCTGCCACGTCAGAATCCGGCCGGATTTCCGGCCGGATTCAAGGCAGTGGCCAATTCAATTTTTTTTCAAAACTGCAAGGCAATCCGGCCAGGTATCCGGCCAGTTTCTGGCCGGATTTCCAGCCGGATTTGGCCCCTGTCTTATTTCAAAACTTTTCTTTTCTTTTCCAAGTTGAAAAGCAGTGCCACTCCGCTCGAACAACAACGATATATATCAAATGCAAACCCTCCTTCATACGGGGCGTCACAATCTCCCCTCCTTAAACGAATGTCGTCCTCGACATTCCACTTGCACTAATCAAGTCAAGAATCCCTTAGACGGCACTCAAGCCTCCAAACAAGCACTAAGAATCAAACAACACTTACTTGTCTGAATTTCGGTCCTAAAGCAATCACTTATATGACAAATCATACCCACAGTCCGGCATCCTAAACTTTAAGCCTAGGACACACTACAGAGATCTGAAGCCTAAGCTCTGATACCAATTGTCACGGCCCCACCTCCCCCTAAGGCGAACCAGAGGGTTCGGCGGGCCGCCTGCCAGGCTCTCGCCGGGACTCAGTCGTTCACTACAGTCCTCAATTATATACAAGATACAATCTCGAATATAAATCAAATATCCCAAAACTTTACATATCAAAAGCGAAGCGTCCACGCTTCCACTGCGCCACTCTGATCCTTGATACCAACTATTATACAGGAGGAAGTCCAAAACTAGACTATTACACATCCAATCAATTCTAAACGTTCAATACAATCCCAATATGAATGATTACACAAAAGGAAATCCAAGTTCAATCCATACATGAGATAATCCATGAATAAACACTACAAGCCCTTCCTTCGCCTTGAGCCCTGTGGAGGGGAATAAAACATTTTGGGGTGAGCTAGAAGCTCAGCGAGCAACCAAGAAAATCAGTTATCAAATCAGTTTCACAATCGTTCATTTCAATAATGTCATGCTTCAACAGTCAATGCACTTTCATTTCTCTCATGAGCCAGTGAAATCATGGTACTTAGACATCCAACGCTCCAAACAATCATTTAACATTGAACATTAACATTGAACATTAAACATTGAAAAAGAGCCCATTGGCTCTACAGGAACATTAAATGGTGGAGGAGACGTCGGAGTCCAGCACACGAATTCCAAGTACTCATTTGAGCCAAAACATGTCAAGAACTTATACGCCGGCACACAGGATATGCAATCAAACAAACGATGCAAGAAACATTTCAAAGTAACGTTGGAAAGAGTTTAAGGTCACTCACCTCCACGGCTCATAATCCTTGTCCAATATAGCCAAATAACAAACCAGAACCGTAATTGCAGGTTTACAACTGACACTATGCTGTAATTAGTCCAACACAGTCTATACAGGTCCGAATGCAGAAATTCCAAAGGCATATGATAGCTAGGACATCAAGCTACATTTCATCAGAAGACCTCAACCACCAAATCCAAAGCAATTCCTGTCAAAACAGCCGATTACAGGCGCAGTTTGGCCATCCTGTTGAACCCAGAACAACAATAGTAAATTCGACATTTCTCACTCTACACTACTCCAAATGACCTGAAATTTTACAGGAACCTCAAACACATCAATACATACAAATTTCATGTTTTAAGAAAAGGCCAATTCGGCCTCTAACCATATGATACAAAACCGGACAGAAAGGGGGTTATGAAACCCTAACTTTTCACATTTCCTTCCAAATCCAAAATTGGTTGGAATTTCCAATCATTTATACCTACTAGAGTCATTAACCATCAATTCCCATCATCAAAGATATCCACAACATCACATTCATATTAAACCAGAAAATTCCTCAGTAAATTGAAAACTTCACCATAAATTCCTTCAACCCATGAAATACTCCACAAAATAACACACATGGCCACCACAAACCATTAATTAACCAATACTAGAACAAAAGTAACGTGTATATTCAACTCACCTCAAATTCAAGAGAGCTACCAACTTAGAGCTTCCCTTCAAAAAGCAAGCCATCAAAAGCTTTAAACCACCCTAGAGAGCACTTGTGTGAAATATTTGCCAAAACCACCGTTTAAAACTCAAGATTCAAAGAAGGAAATCAAAGGAAAGAAATGGAGTTTTTTCTTTTCTCTCAAAGCTCACGGAAGAACCAGGGAAGAAATGAGATATTTTGGGTGCAAAAGTGGAATAAAAAGGGAGGAAACAGCCGGTCAAAGCTCATGACCGACTCTGCCACGTCAGAATCCGGCCGGATTTCCGGCCGGATTCAAGGCAGTGGCCAATTCAATTTTTTTTCAAAACTGCAAGGCAATCCGGCCAGGTATCCGGCCAGTTTCTGGCCGGATTTCCAGCCGGATTTGGCCCCTGTCTTATTTCAAAACTTTTCTTTTCTTTTCCAAGTTGAAAAGCAGTGCCACTCCGCTCGAACAACAACGATATATATCAAATGCAAACCCTCCTTCATACGGGGCGTCACAATCTCCCCTCCTTAAACGAATGTCGTCCTCGACATTCCACTTGCACTAATCAAGTCAAGAATCCCTTAGACGGCACTCAAGCCTCCAAACAAGCACTAAGAATCAAACAACACTTACTTGTCTGAATTTCGGTCCTACAAGCAATCACTTATATGACAAATCATACCCACAGTCCGGCATCCTAAACTTTAAGCCTAGGACACACTACAGAGATCTGAAGCCTAAGCTCTGATACCAATTGTCACGGCCCCACCTCCCCCTAAGACGAACCAGAGGGTTCGGCGGGCCGCCTGCCAGGCTCTCGCCGGGACTCAGTCGTTCACTACAGTCCTCAATTATATACAAGATACAATCTCGAATATAAATCAAATATCCCAAAACTTTACATATCAAAAGCGAAGCGTCCACGCTTCCACTGCGCCACTCTGATCCTTGATACCAACTATTATACAGGAGGAAGTCCAAAACTAGACTATTACACATCCAATCAATTCTAAACGTTCAATACAATCCCAATATGAATGATTACACAAAAGGAAATCCAAGTTCAATCCATACATGAGATAATCCATGAATAAACACTACAAGCCCTTCCTTCGCCTTGAGCCCTGTGGAGGGGAATAAAACATTTTGGGGTGAGCTAGAAGCTCAGCGAGCAACCAAGAAAATCAGTTATCAAATCAGTTTCACAATCGTTCATTTCAATAATGTCATGCTTCAACAGTCAATGCACTTTCATTTCTCTCATGAGCCAGTGAAATCATGGTACTTAGACATCCAACGCTCCAAACAATCATTTAACATTGAACATTAACATTGAACATTAAACATTGAAAAAGAGCCCATTGGCTCTACAGGAACATTAAATGGTGGAGGAGACGTCGGAGTCCAGCACACGAATTCCAAGTACTCATTTGAGCCAAAACATGTCAAGAACTTATACGCCGGCACACAGGATATGCAATCAAACAAACGATGCAAGAAACATTTCAAAGTAACGTTGGAAAGAGTTTAAGGTCACTCACCTCCACGGCTCATAATCCTTGTCCAATATAGCCAAATAACAAACCAGAACCGTAATTGCAGGTTTACAACTGACACTATGCTGTAATTAGTCCAACACAGTCTATACAGGTCCGAATGCAGAAATTCCAAAGGCATATGATAGCTAGGACATCAAGCTACATTTCATCAGAAGACCTCAACCACCAAATCCAAAGCAATTCCTGTCAAAACAGCCGATTACAGGCGCAGTTTGGCCATCCTGTTGAACCCAGAACAACAATAGTAAATTCGACATTTCTCACTCTACACTACTCCAAATGACCTGAAATTTTACAGGAACCTCAAACACATCAATACATACAAATTTCATGTTTTAAGCAAAGGCCAATTCGGCCTCTAACCATATGATACAAAACCGGACAGAAAGGGGGTTATGAAACCCTAACTTTTCACATTTCCTTCCAAATCCAAAATTGGTTGGAATTTCCAATCATTTATACCTACTAGAGTCATTAACCATCAATTCCCATCATCAAAGATATCCACAACATCACATTCATATTAAACCAGAAAATTCCTCAGTAAATTGAAAACTTCACCATAAATTCCTTCAACCCATGAAATACTCCACAAAATAACACACATGGCCACCACAAACCATTAATTAACCAATACTAGAACAAAAGTAACGTGTATATTCAACTCACCTCAAATTCAAGAGAGCTACCAACTTAGAGCTTCCCTTCAAAAAGCAAGCCATCAAAAGCTTTAAACCACCCTAGAGAGCACTTGTGTGAAATATTTGCCAAAACCACCGTTTAAAACTCAAGATTCAAAGAAGGAAATCAAAGGAAAGAAATGGAGTTTTTTCTTTTCTCTCAAAGCTCACGGAAGAAC
Source organism: Coffea arabica (assembly GCF_036785885.1). NCBI lineage: Eukaryota > Viridiplantae > Streptophyta > Magnoliopsida > Gentianales > Rubiaceae > Coffea > Coffea arabica. Next base: position 31,877,489 of record NC_092328.1, read on the forward strand.
CAGGGAAGAAATGAGATATTTTGGGTGCAAAAGTGGAATAAAAAGGGAGGAAACAGCCGGTCAAAGCTCATGACCGACTCTGCCACGTCAGAATCCGGCCGGATTTCCGGCCGGATTCAAGGCAGTGGCCAATTCAATTTTTTTTCAAAACTGCAAGGCAATCCGGCCAGGTATCCGGCCAGTTTCTGGCCGGATTTCCAGCCGGATTTGGCCCCTGTCTTATTTCAAAACTTTTCTTTTCTTTTCCAAGTTGAAAAGCAGTGCCACTCCGCTCGAACAACAACGATATATATCAAATGCAAACCCTCCTTCATACGGGGCGTCACAATCTCCCCTCCTTAAACGAATGTCGTCCTCGACATTCCACTTGCACTAATCAAGTCAAGAATCCCTTAGACGGCACTCAAGCCTCCAAACAAGCACTAAGAATCAAACAACACTTACTTGTCTGAATTTCGGTCCTACAAGCAATCACTTATATGACAAATCATACCCACAGTCCGGCATCCTAAACTTTAAGCCTAGGACACACTACAGAGATCTGAAGCCTAAGCTCTGATACCAATTGTCACGGCCCCACCTCCCCCTAAGACGAACCAGAGGGTTCGGCGGGCCGCCTGCCAGGCTCTCGCCGGGACTCAGTCGTTCACTACAGTCCTCAATTATATACAAGATACAATCTCGAATATAAATCAAATATCCCAAAACTTTACATATCAAAAGCGAAGCGTCCACGCTTCCACTGCGCCACTCTGATCCTTGATACCAACTATTATACAGGAGGAAGTCCAAAACTAGACTATTACACATCCAATCAATTCTAAACGTTCAATACAATCCCAATATGAATGATTACACAAAAGGAAATCCAAGTTCAATCCATACATGAGATAATCCATGAATAAACACTACAAGCCCTTCCTTCGCCTTGAGCCCTGTGGAGGGGAATAAAACATTTTGGGGTGAGCTAGAAGCTCAGCGAGCAACCAAGAAAATCAGTTATCAAATCAGTTTCACAATCGTTCATTTCAATAATGTCATGCTTCAACAGTCAATGCACTTTCATTTCTCTCATGAGCCAGTGAAATCATGGTACTTAGACATCCAACGCTCCAAACAATCATTTAACATTGAACATTAACATTGAACATTAAACATTGAAAAAGAGCCCATTGGCTCTACAGGAACATTAAATGGTGGAGGAGACGTCGGAGTCCAGCACACGAATTCCAAGTACTCATTTGAGCCAAAACATGTCAAGAACTTATACGCCGGCACACAGGATATGCAATCAAACAAACGATGCAAGAAACATTTCAAAGTAACGTTGGAAAGAGTTTAAGGTCACTCACCTCCACGGCTCATAATCCTTGTCCAATATAGCCAAATAACAAACCAGAACCGTAATTGCAGGTTTACAACTGACACTATGCTGTAATTAGTCCAACTCAGTCTATACAGGTCCGAATGCAGAAATTCCAAAGGCATATGATAGCTAGGACATCAAGCTACATTTCATCAGAAGACCTCAACCACCAAATCCAAAGCAATTCCTGTCAAAACAGCCGATTACAGGCGCAGTTTGGCCATCCTGTTGAACCCAGAACAACAATAGTAAATTCGACATTTCTCACTCTACACTACTCCAAATGACCTGAAATTTTACAGGAACCTCAAACACATCAATACATACAAATTTCATGTTTTAAGCAAAGGCCAATTCGGCCTCTAACCATATGATACAAAACCGGACAGAAAGGGGGTTATGAAACCCTAACTTTTCACATTTCCTTCCAAATCCAAAATTGGTTGGAATTTCCAATCATTTATACCTACTAGAGTCATTAACCATCAATTCCCATCATCAAAGATATCCACAACATCACATTCATATTAAACCAGAAAATTCCTCAGTAAATTGAAAACTTCACCATAAATTCCTTCAACCCATGAAATACTCCACAAAATAACACACATGGCCACCACAAACCATTAATTAACCAATACTAGAACAAAAGTAACGTGTATATTCAACTCACCTCAAATTCAAGAGAGCTACCAACTTAGAGCTTCCCTTCAAAAAGCAAGCCATCAAAAGCTTTAAACCACCCTAGAGAGCACTTGTGTGAAATATTTGCCAAAACCACCGTTTAAAACTCAAGATTCAAAGAAGGAAATCAAAGGAAAGAAATGGAGTTTTTTCTTTTCTCTCAAAGCTCACGGAAGAACCAGGGAAGAAATGAGATATTTTGGGTGCAAAAGTGGAATAAAAAGGGAGGAAACAGCCGGTCAAAGCTCATGACCGACTCTGCCACGTCAGAATCCGGCCGGATTTCCGGCCGGATTCAAGGCAGTGGCCAATTCAATTTTTTTTCAAAACTGCAAGGCAATCCGGCCAGGTATCCGGCCAGTTTCTGGCCGGATTTCCAGCCGGATTTGGCCCCTGTCTTATTTCAAAACTTTTCTTTTCTTTTCCAAGTTGAAAAGCAGTGCCACTCCGCTCGAACAACAACGATATATATCAAATGCAAACCCTCCTTCATACGGGGCGTCACAATCTCCCCTCCTTAAACGAATGTCGTCCTCGACATTCCACTTGCACTAATCAAGTCAAGAATCCCTTAGACGGCACTCAAGCCTCCAAACAAGCACTAAGAATCAAACAACACTTACTTGTCTGAATTTCGGTCCTACAAGCAATCACTTATATGACAAATCATACCCACAGTCCGGCATCCTAAACTTTAAGCCTAGGACACACTACAGAGATCTGAAGCCTAAGCTCTGATACCAATTGTCACGGCCCCACCTCCCCCTAAGGCGAACCAGAGGGTTCGGCGGGCCGCCTGCCAGGCTCTCGCCGGGACTCAGTCGTTCACTACAGTCCTCAATTATATACAAGATACAATCTCGAATATAAATCAAATATCCCAAAACTTTACATATCAAAAGCGAAGCGTCCACGCTTCCACTGCGCCACTCTGATCCTTGATACCAACTATTATACAGGAGGAAGTCCAAAACTAGACTATTACACATCCAATCAATTCTAAACGTTCAATACAATCCCAATATGAATGATTACACAAAAGGAAATCCAAGTTCAATCCATACATGAGATAATCCATGAATAAACACTACAAGCCCTTCCTTCGCCTTGAGCCCTGTGGAGGGGAATAAAACATTTTGGGGTGAGCTAGAAGCTCAGCGAGCAACCAAGAAAATCAGTTATCAAATCAGTTTCACAATCGTTCATTTCAATAATGTCATGCTTCAACAGTCAATGCACTTTCATTTCTCTCATGAGCCAGTGAAATCATGGTACTTAGACATCCAACGCTCCAAACAATCATTTAACATTGAACATTAACATTGAACATTAAACATTGAAAAAGAGCCCATTGGCTCTACAGGAACATTAAATGGTGGAGGAGACGTCGGAGTCCAGCACACGAATTCCAAGTACTCATTTGAGCCAAAACATGTCAAGAACTTATACGCCGGCACACAGGATATGCAATCAAACAAACGATGCAAGAAACATTTCAAAGTAACGTTGGAAAGAGTTTAAGGTCACTCACCTCCACGGCTCATAATCCTTGTCCAATATAGCCAAATAACAAACCAGAACCGTAATTGCAGGTTTACAACTGACACTATGCTGTAATTAGTCCAACTCAGTCTATACAGGTCCGAATGCAGAAATTCCAAAGGCATATGATAGCTAGGACATCAAGCTACATTTCATCAGAAGACCTCAACCACCAAATCCAAAGCAATTCCTGTCAAAACAGCCGATTACAGGCGCAGTTTGGCCATCCTGTTGAACCCAGAACAACAATAGTAAATTCGACATTTCTCACTCTACACTACTCCAAATGACCTGAAATTTTACAGGAACCTCAAACACATCAATACATACAAATTTCATGTTTTAAGCAAAGGCCAATTCGGCCTCTAACCATATGATACAAAACCGGACAGAAAGGGGGTTATGAAACCCTAACTTTTCACATTTCCTTCCAAATCCAAAATTGGTTGGAATTTCCAATCATTTATACCTACTAGAGTCATTAACCATCAATTCCCATCATCAAAGATATCCACAACATCACATTCATATTAAACCAGAAAATTCCTCAGTAAATTGAAAACTTCACCATAAATTCCTTCAACCCATGAAATACTCCACAAAATAACACACATGGCCACCACAAACCATTAATTAACCAATACTAGAACAAAAGTAACGTGTATATTCAACTCACCTCAAATTCAAGAGAGCTACCAACTTAGAGCTTCCCTTCAAAAAGCAAGCCATCAAAAGCTTTAAACCACCCTAGAGAGCACTTGTGTGAAATATTTGCCAAAACCACCGTTTAAAACTCAAGATTCAAAGAAGGAAATCAAAGGAAAGAAATGGAGTTTTTTCTTTTCTCTCAAAGCTCACGGAAGAACCAGGGAAGAAATGAGATATTTTGGGTGCAAAAGTGGAATAAAAAGGGAGGAAACAGCCGGTCAAAGCTCATGACCGACTCTGCCACGTCAGAATCCGGCCGGATTTCCGGCCGGATTCAAGGCAGTGGCCAATTCAATTTTTTTTCAAAACTGCAAGGCAATCCGGCCAGGTATCCGGCCAGTTTCTGGCCGGATTTCCAGCCGGATTTGGCCCCTGTCTTATTTCAAAACTTTTCTTTTCTTTTCCAAGTTGAAAAGCAGTGCCACTCCGCTCGAACAACAACGATATATATCAAATGCAAACCCTCCTTCATACGGGGCGTCACAATCTCCCCTCCTTAAACGAATGTCGTCCTCGACATTCCACTTGCACTAATCAAGTCAAGAATCCCTTAGACGGCACTCAAGCCTCCAAACAAGCACTAAGAATCAAACAACACTTACTTGTCTGAATTTCGGTCCTACAAGCAATCACTTATATGACAAATCATACCCACAGTCCGGCATCCTAAACTTTAAGCCTAGGACACACTACAGAGATCTGAAGCCTAAGCTCTGATACCAATTGTCACGGCCCCACCTCCCCCTAAGACGAACCAGAGGGTTCGGCGGGCCGCCTGCCAGGCTCTCGCCGGGACTCAGTCGTTCACTACAGTCCTCAATTATATACAAGATACAATCTCGAATATAAATCAAATATCCCAAAACTTTACATATCAAAAGCGAAGCGTCCACGCTTCCACTGCGCCACTCTGATCCTTGATACCAACTATTATACAGGAGGAAGTCCAAAACTAGACTATTACACATCCAATCAATTCTAAACGTTCAATACAATCCCAATATGAATGATTACACAAAAGGAAATCCAAGTTCAATCCATACATGAGATAATCCATGAATAAACACTACAAGCCCTTCCTTCGCCTTGAGCCCTGTGGAGGGGAATAAAACATTTTGGGGTGAGCTAGAAGCTCAGCGAGCAACCAAGAAAATCAGTTATCAAATCAGTTTCACAATCGTTCATTTCAATAATGTCATGCTTCAACAGTCAATGCACTTTCATTTCTCTCATGAGCCAGTGAAATCATGGTACTTAGACATCCAACGCTCCAAACAATCATTTAACATTGAACATTAACATTGAACATTAAACATTGAAAAAGAGCCCATTGGCTCTACAGGAACATTAAATGGTGGAGGAGACGTCGGAGTCCAGCACACGAATTCCAAGTACTCATTTGAGCCAAAACATGTCAAGAACTTATACGCCGGCACACAGGATATGCAATCAAACAAACGATGCAAGAAACATTTCAAAGTAACGTTGGAAAGAGTTTAAGGTCACTCACCTCCACGGCTCATAATCCTTGTCCAATATAGCCAAATAACAAACCAGAACCGTAATTGCAGGTTTACAACTGACACTATGCTGTAATTAGTCCAACTCAGTCTATACAGGTCCGAATGCAGAAATTCCAAAGGCATATGATAGCTAGGACATCAAGCTACATTTCATCAGAAGACCTCAACCACCAAATCCAAAGCAATTCCTGTCAAAACAGCCGATTACAGGCGCAGTTTGGCCATCCTGTTGAACCCAGAACAACAATAGTAAATTCGACATTTCTCACTCTACACTACTCCAAATGACCTGAAATTTTACAGGAACCTCAAACACATCAATACATACAAATTTCATGTTTTAAGCAAAGGCCAATTCGGCCTCTAACCATATGATACAAAACCGGACAGAAAGGGGGTTATGAAACCCTAACTTTTCACATTTCCTTCCAAATCCAAAATTGGTTGGAATTTCCAATCATTTATACCTACTAGAGTCATTAACCATCAATTCCCATCATCAAAGATATCCACAACATCACATTCATATTAAACCAGAAAATTCCTCAGTAAATTGAAAACTTCACCATAAATTCCTTCAACCCATGAAATACTCCACAAAATAACACACATGGCCACCACAAACCATTAATTAACCAATACTAGAACAAAAGTAACGTGTATATTCAACTCACCTCAAATTCAAGAGAGCTACCAACTTAGAGCTTCCCTTCAAAAAGCAAGCCATCAAAAGCTTTAAACCACCCTAGAGAGCACTTGTGTGAAATATTTGCCAAAACCACCGTTTAAAACTCAAGATTCAAAGAAGGAAATCAAAGGAAAGAAATGGAGTTTTTTCTTTTCTCTCAAAGCTCACGGAAGAACCAGGGAAGAAATGAGATATTTTGGGTGCAAAAGTGGAATAAAAAGGGAGGAAACAGCCGGTCAAAGCTCATGACCGACTCTGCCACGTCAGAATCCGGCCGGATTCAAGGCAGTGGCCAATTCAATTTTTTTTCAAAACTGCAAGGCAATCCGGCCAGTTTCTGGCCGGATTTCCAGCCGGATTTGGCCCCTGTCTTATTTCAAAACTTTTCTTTTCTTTTCCAAGTTGAAAAGCAGTGCCACTCCGCTCGAACAACAACGATATATATCAAATGCAAACCCTCCTTCATACGGGGCGTCACAATCTCCCCTCCTTAAACGAATGTCGTCCTCGACATTCCACTTGCACTAATCAAGTCAAGAATCCCTTAGACGGCACTCAAGCCTCCAAACAAGCACTAAGAATCAAACAACACTTACTTGTCTGAATTTCGGTCCTACAAGCAATCCCTTATATGACAAATCATACCCACAGTCCGGCATCCTAAACTTTAAGCCTAGGACACACTACAGAGATCTGAAGCCTAAGCTCTGATACCAATTGTCACGGCCCCACCTCCCCCTAAGGCGAACCAGAGGGTTCGGCGGGCCGCCTGCCAGGCTCTCGCCGGGACTCAGTCGTTCACTACAGTCCTCAATTATATACAAGATACAATCTCGAATATAAATCAAATATCCCAAAACTTTACATATCAAAAGCGAAGCGTCCACGCTTCCACTGCGCCACTCTGATCCTTGATACCAACTATTATACAGGAGGAAGTCCAAAACTAGACTATTACACATCCAATCAATTCTAAACGTTCAATACAATCCCAATATGAATGATTACACAAAAGGAAATCCAAGTTCAATCCATACATGAGATAATCCATGAATAAACACTACAAGCCCTTCCTTCGCCTTGAGCCCTGTGGAGGGGAATAAAACATTTTGGGGTGAGCTAGAAGCTCAGCGAGCAACCAAGAAAATCAGTTATCAAATCAGTTTCACAATCGTTCATTTCAATAATGTCATGCTTCAACAATCAATGCACTTTCATTTCTCTCATGAGCCAGTGAAATCATGGTACTTAGACATCCAACGCTCCAAACAATCATTTAACATTGAACATTAAACATTGAAAAAGAGCCCATTGGCGCTACAGGAACATTAAATGGTGGAGGAGACGTCGGAGTCCAGCACACGAATTCCAAGTACTCATTTGAGCCAAAACATGTCAAGAACTTATACGCCGGCACACAGGATATGCAATCAAACAAATGATGCAAGAAACATTTCAAAGTAACGTTAGAAAGAGTTTACGGTCACTCACCTCCACGGCTCATAATCCTTGTCCAATATAGCCAAATAACAAACCAGAACCGTAATTGCAGGTTTACAACTGACACTATGCTGTAATTAGTCCAACTCAGTCTATACAGGTCCGAATGCAGAAATTTCAAAGGTATATGATAGCTAGGACATCAAGCTACATTTCATCAGAAGACCTCAACCACCAAATCCAAAGCAATTCCTGTCAAAACAGCCGATTACAGGCGCAGTTTGGCCATCCTGTTGAACCCAGAACAGCAATAGTAAATTCGACATTTCTCACTCTACACTACTCCAAATGACCTGAAATTTTACAGCCACCTCAAACACATCAATACATACAAATTTCATGTTTTAAGCAAAGGCCAATTCGGCCTCTAACCATATGATACAAAACCGGACAGAAAGGGGGTTATGAAACCCTAACTTTTCACATTTTCTTCCAAATCCAAAATTGGTTGGAATTTCCAATCATTTATACCTACTAGAGTCATTAACCATCAATTCCCATCATCAAAGATATCCACAACATCACATTCATATTAAACCAGAAAATTCCTCAATAAATTGAAAACTTCACCATAAATTCCTTCAACCCATGAAATACTCCACAAAATAACACACATGGCCACCACAAACCATTAATTAACCAATACTAGAACAAAAGTAACGTGTATATTCAACTCACCTCAAATTCAAGAGAGCTACCAACTTAGAGCTTCCCTTCAAAAAGCAAGCCATCAAAAGCTTTAAACCACCCTAGAGAGCACTTGTGTGAAATATTTGCCAAAACAACCGATTAAAACTCAAGATTCAAAGAAGGAAATCAAAGGAAAGAAATGGAGTTTTTTCTTTTCTCTCAAAGCTCACGGAAGAACCAGGGAAGAAATGAGATATTTTGGGTGCAAAAGTGGAATAAAAAGGGAGGAAACAGCCGGTCAAAGCTCATGACCGACTCTGCCACGTCAGAATCCGGCCGGATTTCCGGCCGGATTCAAGGCAGTGGCCAATTCAATTTTTTTTCAAAACTGCAAGGCAATCCGGCCAGGTATCCGGCCAGAAACTGGCCGGATTTCCAGCCGGATTTGGCCCCTGTCTTATTTCAAAACTTTCTTTTCTTTTCCAAGTTGAAAAGCAGTGCCACTCCGCTCGAACAACAACGATATATATCAAATGCAAACCCTCCTTCATACGGGGCGTCACAATCTCCCCTCCTTAAACGAATGTCGTCCTCGACATTCCACTTGCACTAATCAAGTCAAGAATCCCTTAGACGGCACTCAAGCCTCCAAACAAGCACTAAGAATCAAACAACACTTACTTGTCTGAATTTCGGTCCTGCAAGCAATCACTTAACCATACCCACAGTCCGGCATCCTAAACTTCAAGCCTAGGATACACTACAGAGATCTGAAGCCTAAGCTCTGATACCAATTGTCACGACCCCACCTCCCCCTAAGGCGAACCAGAGGGTTCGGCGGGCCGCCTGCCAGGCTCTCGCCGGGACTCAGTCGTTCACTACAGTCCTCAATTATATACAAGATACAATCTCGAATATAAATCAAATATCCCAAAACTTTACATATCAAAAGCGAAGCGTCCACGCTTCCACTGCGCCACTCTGATCCTTGATACCAACTATTATACAGGAGGAAGTCCAAAACTAGACTATTACACATCCAATCAATTCTAAACGTTCAATACAATCCCAATATGAATGATTACACAAAAGGAAATCCAAGTTCAATCCATACATGAGATAATCCATGAATAAACACTACAAGCCCTTCCTTCGCCTTGAGCCCTGTGGAGGGGAATAAAACATTTTGGGGTGAGCTAGAAGCTCAGCGAGTGACAAGGGTTTATTTTACGTATTTTTAGTGTGTTTTATTAGTTAATTTTGGTTTGATTATTTAGTTTTATAACTAAAATAACTAAGGTTTTGGTAAAAATCTACATTTTATGTTAAATTGGCTAAATATTGCATTAGTTGGATTTTTATGGGAAAAACTTCATATTTTGTAGGTTTAATGATTCAATCATCAAATGAAGTGCATTGAGAAGATATTTGGATGATTGAAGATGGATTAAAGTGGGGAAAATAAAATATGAAGTGTAAAAGGAAAAATGCAATTTGAGGACAAAAAAATCAAGAAAAGTCAGCTTTGACAACTCAGTCATATTTTCGTATTTTGACTATATCAGGAGCTACAATGATCGGATCAAGGTGATCTTGGTACCATTTTGAAGCTAAGAGATATATCTGCATTTGGTATGAAGACATCAAATCCAATTCAGCCGTTTTCCTGGTCAAAAGGTCGAAACACAGAAACTTATCTGGATGGTCGAAAGCTGAAACCCAGAATTGACCAGTCTATGGTATTTTGACCATATCTCCGTCCACCGATCTCCAAATTATATGATTCTTGAAGCATTGGAACTCTAATTCAAAGGGCTACAACTTTTGTGTTTTACACAAAAGCCAGTTCGGCCTTCATCATGGAGAAAAATGCAGTTGAAGTGAGGTCAAAAGTAAAAACGTGTCTGGCAGCCGAATTTCTGTAATTTGCTCAGCCATTTTTCTCATCTTCACACTACTTTCCAGCTAGAGTTGGAGAGAAAACGTAGGCTGCACATGCTTCAGAAGACATAAGGAAGAGATATAGCCAAGGTTCCAAGTCAAAAGCCATTATTTTTGACTCCCTTAACAAATTCAGATTTGGAGAATCATAGCAGAAATTTTTGACTGGTAAGGGAAGGACTTTTCATCAGCTTATATGCAGGACATTCAAAAACATACGGGAGAAGCTTGAGGAGTGCAGAAATGTAGTTCTTCCATTTCCTTAGTGTAGGATAGTGTAGTAAGTGTAGTTCATCCATTCTTGTATAATGACTAGATTAGGATGAAAATGGAGATGAAGAAAGAGAAGTTGAAGCTCAAGTGACATGGGTTATCTCTTCTCCAACTCTTTATCTTTTGTATTGGATTCTTAAATATAGTTAATATGCAAGTTCTGGAATTTATGTCTATTATGTGTTTCTAAAGTTTATGCCTTGGGTTTGGTTGAACTTTCTATGATTGTTAGTGTTTATCATTTGGCTATTTAAATGCTATGATTTGAGCAAGTTATTTAGCACTTTAGCTCTTGAAATCATGATTAATCTGGTACCATTAATTGTGATTATCTAAGGTGTTGTTTCTGCAATGAAAATTGAGATTTAACACTAGTTCAAGAAGTGCTAAACATAGGGAGTACACTCACGAAAGTAGAGGTGCACCTATGTGGTTTTTAGTGATTTATTTCATGTAATTTCACTGAAGAAATGAACTTGTAGCTAATTTCATAACCATGAGAATAGGTATGGATTAGTTATAAGTATAATTGATTCACTACGAAAGTAGGATTCAAATGCATAAGGAAATTACACCATAATTAGCCTAGATGTAGTATTCAATGATCCAAATATAACACTTGCATGAGTAGTTAGGGATACCACAACCTAAGGAGCTTTTATTTGTTATTTTGTATAATTTCAGTAGGATAAATTTGTTATAATTCATTGATAGTCTAAATAATAGAGAAGTTTTAGTAATACCGGTAATTGTTCACTCTTCCTTGTGGGATCGACCCGATATATACCCTAAACTACTAGTTGATCTGTATACTTGCAGTGAACGGGTGTAATTCGGTATTTTTTAGCTTGCACGTATGTAAAATACCCGTCAAGTTTTTGGCGCCGTTGCCGGGGAAGATTTGGCAATATCGGTGTGAAGAGCAACTTTATTAGTTTAGACATAATATTAGTTATATTGTGAATGTTATTTTCTGTTATTTTAGTATTTTATATGTGTATGTATTTTATCACCTATTCTTCTTACTAATTTTGCTCTTAAGTTGTTTAAAAGCAATTTTAGGTGATGAGGAGGATAGATCAATTTGGAGGACAATGCTTGAGAAGTGGAAGATTGGCAATGGATGGTTACCAAGTGCAAAGCTCCTTCAACAGAGGTAACAAAGAAATTACTGATTGTATGTCTTTTGAAGATGGTTTAAGGTGCTTAAAGGCAAAATTTGATGTTATGATGTTCACAATTATGCATGAAATTGAGCAAGGGAGGAATGTTAATGATTTTAGTTCTTATCATGTGATTTGTGACTTGTGTGGAGGTTATCATGCAACTAATACATGTATGCAAGCACAAAATGTGGATTATTATGATGAATTAGAGCATTACAATCCTTGCTTTGATCGATATAGTGCTAATTTGAGCAATTCTTCTGCTTATGGATGGAATAATCAATGTATTTATAGTAATTCTTCATATTTTTATGATTACCAACCTGAATGTGTCCAATATGAATCAAAACCATCTTGGGAGTTGGCAATTGAAATGGTAGCTAATGATTCTAAGCCATCTTGGGAGTTAGCTTTAGAAAAATTAGCTAATGCAACTTCCAACCGTTTTGATAGGGTTGAAGAAAGAATAGATGAACTGACTTCTCACTTTAGTAGAATACAAGAGAAATTGAATGCATTGTGTGAAGTTATTTCCTCTAAAAATTTGCAAAATGATCCTAGCATGAATGGTAGGAATGTTGTATGTGAAAATGGATTATATTTGGATGAAAATGATGAATTTCAATTGTGTTTTAATGAGCAAATATCCATTTCACATGATAATATCTTTGGAACTAACTTTGAGCCTCAAGAGGTGAGTTTTAATGACTCATTTTTCACCCCTCTTGAGGAGTGCAGTGAAAGTATATGTTTTAAAGGTATTGCTGTCCAAGATACTCCCATGACATTTTCTTTGGTGAATTCTCAAGTGGTGCATATTCAAGGTAATATTTATGAAACACTTGGGATAGGTAAGTCAATTCCATTTCTCACATCATTAGATTATGTGGCTTTCGCGATAAAGCCACCTTTTAATGATCCACCACGGCCTAAAATGGTGGATTATTCGCTAACAAAGCCTCCTTGAAAAAATGAGGTGAAATAGTCAAGCTATTGACTATAAAGAAGCGCTTATTGGGAGGCAACCCAATGTTTGTTTAAGTTTATGTTATTTTGGGGTGATTTTATGTTTAAAGTATATGTTTGAGTTATTTTGTTATTTTTCATTTGTAGGTATTGGAAATGGAAGCAAAAGTGACCAAATGAGGTGAAAAAAGCGAAATTTGATCAAGGAACTCAACCCCTCAATTTGAGTAATTGTTGTTTTTGATTTGTTAGAAGGGGTTAAAATGCATATTTTGATCATTTTACATGTGCATGCATTGAGAATTTTAGCAAACAAATGATCTATGATGCATTTCGTGTGATTGGGGTACAAATGGTAATTTTTCAAAATTGGCTTTCTGCAAAAATTTCGCAGAAGAAAACGCACTTGGGCTGAAAACGCGCCTTATAATCGCGTTTTCCATAATCGCGTTTTCAATTCTGCGCCTATACTGAAGAAAACGCGCCTCAAAACGCGACAGGAAGCCGCGTTTTCTACCAAGTCGCGTTTTCCAGCCTGATCAAAAATTGAAAACGCGCCTTCAAATACGCGACTCCAAGTCGCGTTTTATAACACAGTCGCGTTTTCGATCCTGCAAGATATGTGAAGAAACGCGACTTCACAAAACGCGGCTTGGTGGCGCGTTTTGATGAGTCGCGTTTTCGGAGAAAAAAAAAATTGCAGATTCCTTGATTCTCTTTTTTCTTCTTTTCGTCATATATATTTTCTTGTACCTTGAGTTGCTTATTGTATTTTTTTTATAGGTACATCACTAAAACAAGGGCTTGAAGTTACGGATCGCCGTTTTGATGTCTTAAGCCTTTGTTATCACTTTTGTTTCTCATTTTCCATTTTTAGGTTTACATCACTAATGGTTATCCAATGGAACTCATGAAGCGTTGGAGATAAACGGACAATGGATTTTGAAGCTTCATATTCAATCACATCATAGGGGAGTATTACTTTCTTTATCTTGATTTTCCTTTTTACACATTGAGGACAATGTGTATGTTAAGTGTGGGGGGAGAATTGAGATTATATATATTGTATGTGATTGAATTATTAGTTGCAAATATTGGACTTGTGTTAAAATTCAAAATTTTTCTAAAATCTTGTCCAAAATTGCAAACTTGCCCCAAAAAAATTTCATATTTTTTCAATTTTATCCAAGGGGTAACAAGTTTCATACCATTAGTAGTTCAAATTCCTTCTACATTTGAGATAAATATATGTGATTTGGAAACTTCTTTTCTCATTTAACTTGGAAATGACTATTATGTGATTATAATTTTTGCATTTGTAGGAAAGTATATCTTTTAAAGTGGAGAAAATTATGCCTATATTTTTTTGCATATTTGATGAAATTTCTTCTCTTTATTGGATTTTATAAGTTAAGTGATAAATATGGTCAATAAGTGCAATACTCTTCTCATGATTATTTTTTTAGAAACTTATTATTCTCTTTGCTATAAAAAAAAAAAGAAAAAAAAAATGATGAAAAAATGAAAAAAATGAAGAAAAAGAGAAAAACAAAAAACAAAAGAAAAAAGAAAATAAATAAAAATTCTTCTACTCCAATGATTCTTGTACTTAGTAACCGGGAGTCTTCATCTACAAATGTCGACTTTCGCGTAAAACGGTACTTGAATTAAGAGTATGCAAAGCAACTTGAGTATGTGAAGTGTTGAGTAACCGGTGATCTTCATCTAAAAATGTCGATCCTCGCGTCAAAAGGCATTCTCACGTCTTAAGTAATATTTAGATATGTAATATTAATAAATATCTTTTTAAACAGAATTAAAAGATGATCATGAGTTTAGGAAGCATTATTATTGACCATATGAGTTGCTTGCTTGTGAAATCAGGTAAGGATGAAAAATCGATTTGAATTTGTTATAATGATGGTATAATTGGCTCTCCTTTACTTGATATTATGAGCACTTGAACTTAATTGAATAATTGCATAATGGTTATTTACTTTGTTTTGAGGAAATGAAGTTGAAATGCTACATATGTTTATTTTCAAATTTTGGATCATTGTTGGTTTGTATTTTTATTGCTTGAGGACAAGCAATGGTTCAAGTGTGGGGGTATTTGACAAGGGTTTATTTTACGTATTTTTAGTGTGTTTTATTAGTTAATTTTGGTTTGATTATTTAGTTTTATAACTAAAATAACTAAGGTTTTGGTAAAAATCTACATTTTATGTTAAATTGGCTAAATATTGCATTTGTTGGATTTTTATGGGAAAAACTTCATATTTTGTAGGTTTAATGATTCAATCATCAAATGAAGTGCATTGAGAAGATATTTGGATGATTGAAGATGGATTAAAGTGGGGAAAATAAAATATGAAGTGTAAAAGGAAGAAATGCAATTTGAGGACAAAAAAATCAAGAAAAGTCAGCTTTGACAACTCAGACATATTTTCGTATTTTGACTATATCAGGAGCTACAATGATCGGATCAAGGTGATCTTGGTACCATTTTGAAGCTAAGAGATATATCTGCATTTGGTATGAAGACATCAAATCCAATTCAGCCGTTTTCCTGGTCAAAAGGTCGAAACACAGAAACTTATCTGGATGGTCGAAAGCTGAAACCCAGAATTGACCAGTCTATGGTATTTTGACCATATCTCCGTCCACCGATCTCCAAATTATATGATTCTTGAAGCATTGGAACTCTAATTCAAAGGGCTACAACTTTTGTGTTTTACACAAAAGCCAGTTCGGCCTTCATCATGGAGAAAAATGCAGTTGAAGTGAGGTCAAAAGTAAAAACGTGTCTGGCAGCCGAATTTCTGTAATTTGCTCAGCCATTTTTCTCATCTTCACACTACTTTCCAGCTAGAGTTGGAGAGAAAACGTAGGCTGCACATGCTTCAGAAGACATAAGGAAGAGATATAGCCAAGGTTCCAAGTCAAAAGCCATTATTTTTGACTCCCTTAACAAATTCAGATTTGGAGAATCATAGCAGAAATTTTTGACTGGTAAGGGAAGGACTTTTCATCAGCTTATATGCAGGACATTCAAAAACATACGGGAGAAGCTTGAGGAGTGCAGAAATGTAGTTCTTCCATTTCCTTAGTGTAGGATAGTGTAGTAAGTGTAGTTCATCCATTCTTGTATAATGACTAGATTAGGATGAAAATGGAGATGAAGAAAGAGAAGTTGAAGCTCAAGTGACATGGGTTATCTCTTCTCCAACTCTTTATCTTTTGTATTGGATTCTTAAATATAGTTAATATGCAAGTTCTGGAATTTATGTCTATTATGTGTTTCTAAAGTTTATGCCTTGGGTTTGGTTGAACTTTCTATGATTGTTAGTGTTTATCATTTGGCTATTTAAATGCTATGATTTGAGCAAGTTATTTAGCACTTTAGCTCTTGAAATCATGATTAATCTGGTACCATTAATTGTGATTATCTAAGGTGTTGTTTCTGCAATGAAAATTGAGATTTAACACTAGTTCAAGAAGTGCTAAACATAGGGAGTACACTCACGAAAGTAGAGGTGCACCTATGTGGTTTTTAGTGATTTATTTCATGTAATTTCACTGAAGAAATGAACTTGTACCTAATTTCATAACCATGAGAATAGGTATGGATTAGTTATAAGTATAATTGATTCACTACGAAAGTAGGATTCAAATGCATAAGGAAATTACACCATAATTAGCCTAGATGTAGTATTCAATGATCCAAATATAACACTTGCATGAGTAGTTAGGGATACCACAACCTAAGGAGCTTTTATTTGTTATTTTGTATAATTTCAGTAGGATAAATTTGTTATAATTCATTGATAGTCTAAATAATAGAGAAGCTTTAGTAATACCGGTAATTGTTCACTCTTCCTTGTGGGATCGACCCGATATATACCCTAAACTACTAGTTGATCTGTATACTTGCAGTGAACGGGTGTAATTCGGTATTTTTTAGCTTGCACGTATGTAAAATACCCGTCAAGTTTTTGGAGTAACCAAGAAAATCAGTTATCAAATCAGTTTCACAATCGTTCATTTCAATAATGTCATGCTTCAACAATCAACGCACTTTCATTTCTCTCATGAGCCAGTGAAATCATGGTACTTAGACATCCAATGCTCCAAACAATCATTTAACATTGAACATTAACATTGAACATTAAACATTGAAAAAGAGCCCATTGGCTCTACAGGAACATTAAATGGTGGAGGAGACGTCGGAGTCCAGCACACGAATTCCAAGTACTCATTTGAGCCAAAACATGTCAAGAACTTATATGCCGGCACACAGGATATGCAATCAAAGAAACGATGCAAGAAACATTTCAAAGTAACGTTGGAAAGAGTTTAAGGTCACTCACCTCCACGGCTCATAATCCTTGTCCAATATAGCCAAATAACAAACCAGAACCGTAATTGCAGGTTTACAACTGACACTATGCTGTAATTAGTCCAACTCAGTCTATACAGGTCCGAATGCAGAAATTCCAAAGGCATATGATAGCTAGGACATCAAGCTACATTTCATCAGAAGACCTCAACCACCAAATCCAAAGCAATTCCTGTCAAAACAGCCGATTACGGGCGCAGTTCGGCCATCCTGATGAACCCAGAACAGCAATAGTAAATTCGACATTTATCATTCTACACTACTCCAAATGACCTGAAATTTTACAGGCACCTCAAAAACATCAATACCTAAAAATTTCATGTTTTAAGAAAAGACCAATTCGGCCTCTAACCATATGATACAAAACCGGACAGAAAGGGGGTTATGAAACCCTAACTTTTCACATTTCCTTCCAAATCCAAAATTGGTTGGAATTTCCAATCATTTATACCTACTAGAGTCATTAACCATCAATTCCCATCATCAAAGATATCCACAACATCACATTCATATTAAACCAGAAAATTCCTCAATAAATTGAAAACTTCACCATAAATTCCTTCAACCCATGAAATACTCCACAAAATAACACACATGGCCACCACAAACCATTAATTAACCAATACTAGAACAAAAGTAACTTGTATATTCAACTCACCTCAAATTCAAGAGAGCTACCAACTTAGAGCTTCCCTTCAAAAAGCAAGCCATCAAAAGCTTTAAACCACCCTAGAGAGCACTTGTGTGAAATATTTGCCAAAACCACCGATTAAAACTCAAGATTCAAAGAAGGAAATCAAAGGAAAGAAATGGAGTTTTTTCTTTTCTCTCAAAGCTCACGGAAGAACCAGGGAAGAAATGAGATATTTTGGGTGCAAAAGTGGAATAAAAAGGGAGGAAACAGCCGGTCAAAGCTCATGACCGACTCTGACACGTCAGAATCCGGCCGGAATCTGGCCGGATTTCCGGCCGGATTCAAGGCAGTGGCCAATTCAATTTTTTTTTCCAAACTGCAAGGCAATCCGGCCAGTTTCTGGCCGGATTTCCTGCCGGATTTGGCCCCTGTCTTATTTCAAAACTTTTCTTTTCTTTTCCAAGTTGAAAAGCAGTGCCACTCCGCTCGAACAACAACGATATTTATCAAATGCAAACCCTCCTTCATACGGGGCGTCACAATCTCCCCTCCTTAAACGAATGTCGTCCTCGACATTCCACTTGCACTAATCAAGTCGAGAATCCCTTAGACGGCACTCAAGCCTCCAAACAAGCACTAAGAATCAAACAACACTTACTTGTCTGAATTTCGGTCCTACAAGCAATCACTTATATGACAAATCATACCCACAGTCCGGCATCCTAAACTTTAAGCCTAGGACACACTACAGAGATCTGAAGCCTAAGCTCTGATACCAATTGTCACGACCCCATATCTCCCTAAGGTGAACCAGAGGGTTCGGCGGGCCGCCTGCCAGGCTCTCGCCGGGACTCAGTCGTTCACTACAGTCCTCAATTATATACAAGATACAATCTCGAATATAAATCAAATATCCCAAAACTTTACATATCAAAAGCGAAGCGTCCACGCTTCCACTGCGCCACTCTGATCCTTGATACCAACTATTATACAAGAGGAAGTCCAAAACTTGACTATTACACATCCAATCAAATCTAAACGTTCAATACAATCCCAATATGAATGATTACACAAAAGGATATCCAAGTTCAATCCATACATGAGATAATCCATGAATAAACACTACAAGCCCTTCCTTCGCCTTGAGCCCTGTGGAGGGGAATAAAACATTTTGGGGTGAGCTACAAGCTCAGCGAGTAACCAAGAAAATCAGTTATCAAATCAGTTTCACAATCGTTCATTTCAATAATGTCATGCTTCAACAATCAATGCACTTTCATTTCTCTCATGAGCCAGTGAACTCATGGTACTTAGACATCCAATGTGTGACAGCCCCACTTTCCCCTAAGGCGAACCAAAGAGGTTAGCGGACTGCCTGCCCAGCTCTCGCCAGGACTACGGATCAGATTAGAGCTATCCGCTTCAATCCGGAACTTATAACGCGCGCAAATAAGGCAAAAGGGCAAAATAACCCAAAATAAAAGAAAATGAAACCCGGAGTCGGCCATGAATAGTAACCGACTCGTCCGAACCCAACCAAACATCGAATTACATAAACCACATAACATTTAGCTTTTACAAACCAAAAATGACATTTAAAAGTGATACAAAAGTCGCTACATATATGGTTTGCCAAAACAAAAGTGAAAACGGCCCTAATGATACATTTAGGGTCCCATTTTATATACAATACAAAAGAGTCATTCATCTAGTTCATTCGGCAACCATTTATCAAAATTCATTCCAAAAGAGTCATATTCCTGTAAGGAAAACAAAAGGAACGGGGTGAGCTAATTGCCCAGTGAGAATACAACTCAAGCAACCAAGTTCATGGATACATCAAGCTTAACAGTCCAATTTACCAAAATAAATAAAGCCACACATTAATAATGAGGATAAAAGGATACGGGTGGCTCTCAAGAGCCCTTTTCCTCGTTTGAATTCTTGATCGGTCTCATTGACTCTCCGTCAATGTTTGAAAAGTAACCAACTGTAGACCCACTTAACTTCCATTCCCTTCCTCCTAACATTCCTCAACCGGGCCCGAAATCCAAACGCATGCATTGTGGTATTACTCGAGTATACCGGAATCGAGAGTCTCTCATACTACACGATTCCATATAACCTTACCCAAGGCTCATTAATTGTCACGACCAAGCCCTTGCTGGCTCGATTCAATCAACTACCAATGGGGTTGAGCTCATGGATAACATTTGAAGTCATGTATTTCATTTCATATAACATTTCATGTAAAATTCCAATAACTTTTCAATAACATGCGATACAATAAGTGAGAATGATAAAGTACACTCTCACTTCAATTATTTAACATTCAACATCTCAAGTTCAAATATCAAAGCCATATAATAGCACATAAGTGAGTAGTACACTCACCAAGCTAGCAAATGTAGTTTCAAGCACTTTAGTCAAAAGAACGTTGCACCACCGTCACGACCTAAAAACATGTAAACAAATACAATAAGACTCGCTAACGAGTCATAAACCAAGGCCAAACATGACCCCAATAAGGTTCCATAAACATTTACAAACAATAGAGGAAACCAGAAATTAAGAAAGGGCTTTAACTAAGGCCTTGATATGAAAACCGGATTTGACCTCATAATGCGGTAATGGCACAACTCTCACTACAATTATCGGATGGGGGTGTAAGACCCACCATTTCGAAGCCAAGAAACAGAACTACAACAATGTAGAAGGTCACTCAATCCAGTTCCTAACACAACTAGGTCAAATATACGAAATACTATACCAGAATTCCCAAAACAGGTTTGCAAAACGCAGAAAACTGTAATCGGTATATCTCAGTCCATACAAGTCCAAATGCCGAAATTCCAAAGGCATATGTTAGCTAAGACATCCAGATACATTTCATCAGAAGACACCAACTCCAAAATCCAAACCAATTCCAGTCAAAACAGGCAATTTCTATCGCAGTTCGGACATTCTGTGCACCAAAAACAGCAACAGTAAAAATGGCATAACTCACTCTACACTCGTCCAATTGCCCTGAAATTTTGCAGGCACACTAAACTCATCAATACCTACAACGTTCATGTTTTGAACAAAGTCCAAATCGGCCTCTAGCTATGACCTAAAATTTCGGACAGAATAGGGGTTCATGAACCCTAACTTCTCACATTTCATTCCAAATCCAAAATTGATTGCATTTAACAACAATTCATACCTACTAGAGTCAAAGCCCCTTATTACCAACCATCATACTAGTCCACAACATCAAAATCATATGAAACCAGAAAATTCCTCATAAAATGGAAAACTTCACTAAATCAAGCCAAACCAAGAAATAAATCATATAATCCATCACTTTAGCCACTTCTAAGCCAAACATAAGCATCATTAGATGTAGTAGGGTGTTCAAGCATCACTTACCAAGCAATCAAGAGAGATAGGGAGTGTGGACACCTTAGCTCTTCAAATCAACTTCACTAATACACTCAAGAGCACCAAAGGAAGGAATTTCATGGAGTAGATTCTAGTTTAAGGACTTGAGTTGGGTGATTTGAGCTTGTTGGAAGCTTAAACTTGGAAGAGTTTTTCTTTCTTCTTTGATGAGAGGTTCGGCCAACACAAGGGAAGAAAATGGTGAATTTTGTGAATTTTTGGAGATATTTAACCAATTTTGGTCAAAGGTCAAAATAGTGAATAGTAACTCTTAAAGTCAAACCAATGGAAAATTGACACTTGGCACTCTAATAAATGCATTCCTATCCTTTCTTTTCTCTCTCACATCAATCAAATCTCACTCTCTACTTATCTCGTAACATCCGATAAATTTTCCACAGTATCCGAAACTTAACCGTATTGGCCGAATTTTCCCGAACTTTTCGCACTCGTGGGTCCCACGTCCAATATAGATTCTTAATTTTCTAAAAATTCACCAATGCTAGAAAAATCATCTTAAAACTATAACTGCTCATAAAATCCACTAAGAAAATATTTCTAAGCCAGAATATGCAGAAAACATGCAATTAAGGGGAAATAAACCCTAGGAAAATAATTAGGGTTTTACGGGTTCTCACACAATGCTCCAAACAATCATTTAACATTGAACATTAACATTGAACATTAAACATTGAAAAAGAGCCCATTGGCTCTACAGGAACATTAAATGGTGGAGGAGACGTCGGAGTCCAGCACACGAATTCCAAGTACTCATTTGAGCCAAAACATGTCAAGAACTTATATGCCGGCACACAGGATATGCAATCAAAGAAACGATGCAACAAACATTTCAAAGTAACGTTGGAAAGAGTTTAAGGTCACTCACCTCCACGGCTCATAATCCTTGTCCAATATAGCCAAATAACAAACCAGAACCGTAATTGCAGGTTTACAACTGACACTATGCTGTAATTAGTCCAACTCAGTCTATACAGGTCCGAATGCAGAAATTCCAAAGGCATATGATAGCTAGGACATCAAGCTACATTTCATCAGAAGACCTCAACCACCAAATCCAAAGCAATTCCTGTCAAAACAGCCGATTACAGGCGCAGTTCGGCCATCCTGATGAACCCAGAACAGCAATAGTAAATTCGACATTTCTCACTCTACACTACTCCAAATGACCTGAAATTTTACAGGCACCTCAAAAACATCAATACCTAAAAATTTCATGCTTTAAGCAAAGGCCAATTCGGCCTCTAACCATATGATACAAAACCGGACAGAAAGGGGGTTATGAAACCCTAACTTTTCACATTTCCTTCCAAATCCAAAATTGGTTGGAATTTCCAATCATTTATACCTACTAGAGTCATTAACCATCAATTCCCATCATCAAAGATATCCACAACATCACATTCATATTAAACCAGAAAATTCCTCAATAAATTGAAAACTTCACCATAAATTCCTT
This sequence comes from Coffea arabica, assembly GCF_036785885.1. Taxonomy (NCBI): domain Eukaryota; kingdom Viridiplantae; phylum Streptophyta; class Magnoliopsida; order Gentianales; family Rubiaceae; genus Coffea; species Coffea arabica. Next base: position 31,900,409 of record NC_092328.1, read on the forward strand.
CAACCCATGAAATACTCCACAAAATAACACACATGGCCACCACAAACCATTAATTAACCAATACTAGAACAAAAGTAACTTGTATATTCAACTCACCTCAAATTCAAGAGAGCTACCAACTTAGAGCTTCCCTTCAAAAAGCAAGCCATCAAAAGCTTTAAACCACCCTAGAGAGCACTTGTGTGAAATATTTGCCAAAACCACCGATTAAAACTCAAGATTCAAAGAAGGAAATCAAAGGAAAGAAATGGAGTTTTTTCTTTTCTCTCAAAGCTCACGGAAGAACCAGGGAAGAAATGAGATATTTTGGGTGCAAAAGTGGAATAAAAAGGGAGGAAACAGCCGGTCAAAGCTCATGACCGACTCTGACACGTCAGAATCCGGCCGGAATCTGGCCGGATTTCCGGCCGGATTCAAGGCAGTGGCCAATTCAATTTTTTTTTCCAAACTGCAAGGCAATCCGGCCAGTTTCTGGCCGGATTTCCTGCCGGATTTGGCCCCTGTCTTATTTCAAAACTTTTCTTTTCTTTTCCAAGTTGAAAAGCAGTGCCACTCCGCTCGAACAACAACGATATTTATCAAATGCAAACCCTCCTTCATACGGGGCGTCACAATCTCCCCTCCTTAAACGAATGTCGTCCTCGACATTCCACTTGCACTAATCAAGTCGAGAATCCCTTAGACGGCACTCAAGCCTCCAAACAAGCACTAAGAATCAAACAACACTTACTTGTCTGAATTTCGGTCCTACAAGCAATCACTTATATGACAAATCATACCCACAGTCCGGCATCCTAAACTTTAAGCCTAGGACACACTACAGAGATCTGAAGCCTAAGCTCTGATACCAATTGTCACGACCCCATATCTCCCTAAGGTGAACCAGAGGGTTCGGCGGGCCGCCTGCCAGGCTCTCGCCGGGACTCAGTCGTTCACTACAGTCCTCAATTATATACAAGATACAATCTCGAATATAAATCAAATATCCCAAAACTTTACATATCAAAAGCGAAGCGTCCACGCTTCCACTGCGCCACTCTGATCCTTGATACCAACTATTATACAAGAGGAAGTCCAAAACTTGACTATTACACATCCAATCAAATCTAAACGTTCAATACAATCCCAATATGAATGATTACACAAAAGGATATCCAAGTTCAATCCATACATGAGATAATCCATGAATAAACACTACAAGCCCTTCCTTCGCCTTGAGCCCTGTGGAGGGGAATAAAACATTTTGGGGTGAGCTACAAGCTCAGCGAGTAACCAAGAAAATCAGTTATCAAATCAGTTTCACAATCGTTCATTTCAATAATGTCATGCTTCAACAATCAATGCACTTTCATTTCTCTCATGAGCCAGTGAACTCATGGTACTTAGACATCCAATGTGTGACAGCCCCACTTTCCCCTAAGGCGAACCAAAGAGGTTAGCGGACTGCCTGCCCAGCTCTCGCCAGGACTACGGATCAGATTAGAGCTATCCGCTTCAATCCGGAACTTATAACGCGCGCAAATAAGGCAAAAGGGCAAAATAACCCAAAATAAAAGAAAATGAAACCCGGAGTCGGCCATGAATAGTAACCGACTCGTCCGAACCCAACCAAACATCGAATTACATAAACCACATAACATTTAGCTTTTACAAACCAAAAATGACATTTAAAAGTGATACAAAAGTCGCTACATATATGGTTTGCCAAAACAAAAGTGAAAACGGCCCTAATGATACATTTAGGGTCCCATTTTATATACAATACAAAAGAGTCATTCATCTAGTTCATTCGGCAACCATTTATCAAAATTCATTCCAAAAGAGTCATATTCCTGTAAGGAAAACAAAAGGAACGGGGTGAGCTAATTGCCCAGTGAGAATACAACTCAAGCAACCAAGTTCATGGATACATCAAGCTTAACAGTCCAATTTACCAAAATAAATAAAGCCACACATTAATAATGAGGATAAAAGGATACGGGTGGCTCTCAAGAGCCCTTTTCCTCGTTTGAATTCTTGATCGGTCTCATTGACTCTCCGTCAATGTTTGAAAAGTAACCAACTGTAGACCCACTTAACTTCCATTCCCTTCCTCCTAACATTCCTCAACCGGGCCCGAAATCCAAACGCATGCATTGTGGTATTACTCGAGTATACCGGAATCGAGAGTCTCTCATACTACACGATTCCATATAACCTTACCCAAGGCTCATTAATTGTCACGACCAAGCCCTTGCTGGCTCGATTCAATCAACTACCAATGGGGTTGAGCTCATGGATAACATTTGAAGTCATGTATTTCATTTCATATAACATTTCATGTAAAATTCCAATAACTTTTCAATAACATGCGATACAATAAGTGAGAATGATAAAGTACACTCTCACTTCAATTATTTAACATTCAACATCTCAAGTTCAAATATCAAAGCCATATAATAGCACATAAGTGAGTAGTACACTCACCAAGCTAGCAAATGTAGTTTCAAGCACTTTAGTCAAAAGAACGTTGCACCACCGTCACGACCTAAAAACATGTAAACAAATACAATAAGACTCGCTAACGAGTCATAAACCAAGGCCAAACATGACCCCAATAAGGTTCCATAAACATTTACAAACAATAGAGGAAACCAGAAATTAAGAAAGGGCTTTAACTAAGGCCTTGATATGAAAACCGGATTTGACCTCATAATGCGGTAATGGCACAACTCTCACTACAATTATCGGATGGGGGTGTAAGACCCACCATTTCGAAGCCAAGAAACAGAACTACAACAATGTAGAAGGTCACTCAATCCAGTTCCTAACACAACTAGGTCAAATATACGAAATACTATACCAGAATTCCCAAAACAGGTTTGCAAAACGCAGAAAACTGTAATCGGTATATCTCAGTCCATACAAGTCCAAATGCCGAAATTCCAAAGGCATATGTTAGCTAAGACATCCAGATACATTTCATCAGAAGACACCAACTCCAAAATCCAAACCAATTCCAGTCAAAACAGGCAATTTCTATCGCAGTTCGGACATTCTGTGCACCAAAAACAGCAACAGTAAAAATGGCATAACTCACTCTACACTCGTCCAATTGCCCTGAAATTTTGCAGGCACACTAAACTCATCAATACCTACAACGTTCATGTTTTGAACAAAGTCCAAATCGGCCTCTAGCTATGACCTAAAATTTCGGACAGAATAGGGGTTCATGAACCCTAACTTCTCACATTTCATTCCAAATCCAAAATTGATTGCATTTAACAACAATTCATACCTACTAGAGTCAAAGCCCCTTATTACCAACCATCATACTAGTCCACAACATCAAAATCATATGAAACCAGAAAATTCCTCATAAAATGGAAAACTTCACTAAATCAAGCCAAACCAAGAAATAAATCATATAATCCATCACTTTAGCCACTTCTAAGCCAAACATAAGCATCATTAGATGTAGTAGGGTGTTCAAGCATCACTTACCAAGCAATCAAGAGAGATAGGGAGTGTGGACACCTTAGCTCTTCAAATCAACTTCACTAATACACTCAAGAGCACCAAAGGAAGGAATTTCATGGAGTAGATTCTAGTTTAAGGACTTGAGTTGGGTGATTTGAGCTTGTTGGAAGCTTAAACTTGGAAGAGTTTTTCTTTCTTCTTTGATGAGAGGTTCGGCCAACACAAGGGAAGAAAATGGTGAATTTTGTGAATTTTTGGAGATATTTAACCAATTTTGGTCAAAGGTCAAAATAGTGAATAGTAACTCTTAAAGTCAAACCAATGGAAAATTGACACTTGGCACTCTAATAAATGCATTCCTATCCTTTCTTTTCTCTCTCACATCAATCAAATCTCACTCTCTACTTATCTCGTAACATCCGATAAATTTTCCACAGTATCCGAAACTTAACCGTATTGGCCGAATTTTCCCGAACTTTTCGCACTCGTGGGTCCCACGTCCAATATAGATTCTTAATTTTCTAAAAATTCACCAATGCTAGAAAAATCATCTTAAAACTATAACTGCTCATAAAATCCACTAAGAAAATATTTCTAAGCCAGAATATGCAGAAAACATGCAATTAAGGGGAAATAAACCCTAGGAAAATAATTAGGGTTTTACGGGTTCTCACACAATGCTCCAAACAATCATTTAACATTGAACATTAACATTGAACATTAAACATTGAAAAAGAGCCCATTGGCTCTACAGGAACATTAAATGGTGGAGGAGACGTCGGAGTCCAGCACACGAATTCCAAGTACTCATTTGAGCCAAAACATGTCAAGAACTTATATGCCGGCACACAGGATATGCAATCAAAGAAACGATGCAACAAACATTTCAAAGTAACGTTGGAAAGAGTTTAAGGTCACTCACCTCCACGGCTCATAATCCTTGTCCAATATAGCCAAATAACAAACCAGAACCGTAATTGCAGGTTTACAACTGACACTATGCTGTAATTAGTCCAACTCAGTCTATACAGGTCCGAATGCAGAAATTCCAAAGGCATATGATAGCTAGGACATCAAGCTACATTTCATCAGAAGACCTCAACCACCAAATCCAAAGCAATTCCTGTCAAAACAGCCGATTACAGGCGCAGTTCGGCCATCCTGATGAACCCAGAACAGCAATAGTAAATTCGACATTTCTCACTCTACACTACTCCAAATGACCTGAAATTTTACAGGCACCTCAAAAACATCAATACCTAAAAATTTCATGCTTTAAGCAAAGGCCAATTCGGCCTCTAACCATATGATACAAAACCGGACAGAAAGGGGGTTATGAAACCCTAACTTTTCACATTTCCTTCCAAATCCAAAATTGGTTGGAATTTCCAATCATTTATACCTACTAGAGTCATTAACCATCAATTCCCATCATCAAAGATATCCACAACATCACATTCATATTAAACCAGAAAATTCCTCAATAAATTGAAAACTTCACCATAAATTCCTTCAACCCATGAAATACTCCACAACATAACACACATGGCCACCACAAACCATTAATTAACCAATACTAGAACAAAAGTAACTTGTATATTCAACTCACCTCAAATTCGAGAGCTACCAACTTAGAGTTTCCCTTCAAAAAGCAAGCCATCAAAAGCTTTAAACCACCCTAGAGAGCACTTGTGTGAAATATTTGCCAAAACCACCGATTAAAACTCAAGATTCAAAGAAGGAAATCAAAGGAAAGAAATGGAGTTTTTTCTTTTCTCTCAAAGTTCACGGAAGAACCAGGGAAGAAATGAGATATTTTGGGTGCAAAAGTGGAATAAAAAGGGAGGAAACAGCCGGTCAAAGCTCATGACCGACTCTGCCACGTCAGAATCCGGCCGGATTCAAGGCAGTGGCCAATTCAATTTATTTTCAAAACTGCAAGGCAATCCGGCCAGAAACTGGCCGGATTTCCAGCCGGATTTGGCCCCTGTCTTATTTCAAAACTTTTCTTTTCTTTTCCAAGTTGAAAAGCAGTGCCACTCCGCTCGAACAACAACGATATATATCAAATGCAAACCCTCCTTCATACGGGGCGTCACATGGCTCTCAGGAGCCAACTTCCATTCATCATCAGGAGCTTGATCACGTAGTAGTTGACACTCCGTCAACTTTCAAGTAAAGAAACCAATCCAGTAGAGCACCACTTAACTACTCTCCGTCCACCATTCAAACCCCCTACTGGGCCCAAAATCCTCAAGGAACACGGGTGGTAATTCTCGAGTATACCAATTAGTCGAGGAGATATCACTCCACTCGACAAAACAAGAGACCCTGGGTTCGTTACCCAATCGACCAAGCCCTTGCCGGCTCGACTTAAGTAACTCGCCGCAGGGTTTCTGGAATTCCAGGAAGTGCGCGTATCATAAACAAGTATATCGAGTCAATTGCAACAATAAACAAGTATATATCACATAAGGGCAAGTGCGATAAAGTACACTCTTGCCCTAACAATTCACGTATATAACATGTAATCATATTGGCCACGTATCAAGTTCAAGTATCAAGTCCAATTCGATATTTGAAAGCACTCACCAAAAGATATAGTGCCTTTACTGGTCACTTTCAGGTTATACTCCGGGTTCGGAGTCCAAATCTGCGATAAAACTCAGTTTGAGAACTTTGAAACATGACTAAGATTCGAAACTTAGACGTTTCGTTCAATAAAAATCAAGAAATTGGAATTCACTTGTAGAGTAGCCGTGAAACACTTGCTCGCTTTTTAAACGATAAAACTTTGTAACATTTATACTTGAAAATGACATGCGAGTCGAAAGTACAAGGAAAACATACTCCGAACAATCATTATTTCATTTCTCAAGGGTTCAAGTTCGGCCAAGTCCTTACTTATATACCTCGGAACAAAAAGACTCAAGTACCCTAGATGGTTCAAGTGATATTCATATCAACTCTACCCAAGTCGCAAGTGTATTTCTATAGTCCTTGAGCGTAAATTTGGGCAGCACGCCCTTTGTGTTTACCAAATTTTCCAGCTATTTATGGCTTCATTATTTTTCCTCAGCCAATCCCAAAGTCATACATATCATAGATTCAAGTAAATATCCATTCCATAGGCTCATAACAACATAAGAATAAAAGTCAAAGTGATAACAAGTGCAGAAATGTAACCTAGCAAAAGACAGATTTGACGTGGGGTTGCGGAAAGAACACATCTGAGGCTACGCTTATCGGATTGAGGTGAAATTTATACCGTTTCGAAGCTAAGACACAGGGATACAATTTTCATGAAGATCACTTAGTCCAGTTTCCAATGTAACCTAGTCAAATTCCCAATTTACAGAACCAAAATTCAACTGGTCGGCTAATTAACCGCACTGTACTGGAATGGTCATATCTCAGGTTACCAAGGTCCGATTAAGGTGTTCTTGGAGGCGTTTAAAAGCTAAGACAGAATAATAAAACTTTCATGTTTTGGAAAATAGCTAAATCCCAACGGATTATAGTGAATAAACACAACCAAATAGACTAAACTGTCCACGCGGAACTCTGGAATGTAACCTAGAACAGCGAGGGTATTTTCATCTTTTCACAAGCTACGTTTCTCCGATTGAGCTGAAATTTTGTAGGTACCTACAAAATACCATAATATACAACATTCATGTTTTATTCCAAGCCCAATTCGGCCTCTAACATGGCGCAACAAAAACGGGCAGAATAGGGTGAAATTCTCCAGAAATTTGAAATCTTTTGGTTTCAATGATAGTTTTCTTAATTTCTTGCTACACTTGCTACCAAAACCCCCTATATAACCTTGGATACAACATATATCAATCATACATCAAGTATAGAGAGCAAGCCATCAAACCCTAATTCATGTAATAAAAGGGAAAACTACCCAAAACATGATAATAACCGTCATTCATCACAATATTGAGAAGCTAAGCTAATTTAAACAAGATTAAGAGTAAAATTTGGGGAAATCATCATCCTTACCTTTCTTAGTGTCTACCAAGAGCAACCCTAGCTTTCCCCTTCAAAATTTCACCAATAGCTCACTAAATAAACACTCAAGGGTGCCTTTAATCGGTTTAGTTTCTTTGTTTCCTCCCTTGGTTGCTAGATTCAAGAAGAAATGAAGAAGTTTTTCTCTTGTTGTTTCCCTCTCTCTCTCTCGGTTCTTCAGCAGAAAAATGAAGGAGTATGGAGCAATTTGGGGGATAAGAAGGTTGGACAATTGTCTTGGTCAATGGCCCCTAATGGTGTGACACTTGTCACAACCCTTACCAAGTAAAATTTTCTTTTTCTCTCTTGTATTTTCAGCCCTTAATTTCGGTCAAGCTTAGCTGGAAATTAGGAAATATTTTGCTCAAATATTAATGAGCTTGTATGGTAAGAAAGTGGTGGTCAAGTGGTGCGTTCAATCGGTAGTGCGCGGTACCCGTCGGTTCGCGCCGTTTTTCTTAAAAACACACGTACTAGGGTTTTTACTTCCTATTCACTAACCTTGTATCATTGCTCCTAATCACATATTATTTCTCACTTAAAAGTCATTTTTAATCACCAAATTTGGTCCTTGCTCCGTACCGAAAATTCATCCGGCGAAAAATAGCGAAAACCCTAATTTTGCCCCAATCTTGAAAACGAAGAGTAAAACCCTACTTTCTAGGTTTATTTGCACTTATTGTGGAACGATTGGGTAGTAGGGCTTTAATAAATAATGAATTTCCAAATAAAAGGAAATTTTAAGAAAAACGTGAGGGTTTTACAATTTCAGTGATTAAAATTAGGGTTTCTATTAAAATATGAGACATTTAAGAAAACCGGTTAGTCACAAGTAAACTAGGGTTTTTGGTTAAAATTTTAGGGTTTCTAGTCTTTTAAAACAAAATAAGGTTTTAAATCAAACCCAAAGAAATACACTTTAGTATCTTCTTTACAAACAACCTCCTAATATTCGGGGTGTCACAATCTCCCCTCCTTAAAAGAATTTCGTCCTCGAAATTCATACATGCACTTCGAATAACGTAGGGTATTTTCCTTATATATTCGTTTCCAGCTCTCAGGTCTCATTATAGCCAAAACTTAGTTAAACAATAGAAATCACGAATCATACCTTCTACTATCTCCGAGGGTTCAGGTAATGCCTGTTGATCCAAGGCGTACACTCTAGCTGGCACTCTTGGCTTAGTCCCTCCTACATTTGCTTGTTTAGGGTTTAGGTGGGATCTACGAGGGCAAGTTGCAAGCTGGTGTTCGGTACTACCACACCATAAACATTTTCCTTCTTTCCGCCAACAACCATTCTCCGTATGATTGACCTTTCCACAGTACCCACAAGATACTTGAGGGGCTGAGGTCTAACCTCCTTGAGAGGCACCTCTTGCTTGGCCCCAACCACGCGAAGCTCCTCTTGGAGTACTTTCCTTAGATATCCCTGAAATTCTCTCACCACCATCTCCTCGACCTATCTTAGAGGGTGGCATATCTAATTCACCTTGTTCTTGCCTATGACTTCCACCAGGCGCACCTCTCCTTTTTGCATGAAAAGCCCTCACTTGTACCCTAGCAATTTCTATTCGTTGGGCCTTCTCCAAAACCTCCGTAAACGTGTTAATTTGGGCTGCCGCTAAGGCTTCTTGTAACTCCACATTTAGCCCTTGCACAAACCTCCGTACTTTTCTTTGCTCCGTGGCTATCAGTTCAGGAGCAAATTTGGACAACTTTGTAAAATGAGTCTCATACTCGGCTACACTCAACATTCCCTGACAGAGTTTAATGAAATCGTCCTCTCTTTTCTCCTAGACGATAGGAGAAAGGTATTTCTCGTTAAACTCCCGTACGAAGTTTAACCAGGTCCATGCAGTCGCCTCTCTCTCCCACTTGGCCCTCACTACGTTCCACCAAGCCCTAGCTGGCCCCTCGAACTGGAAAACAGCGAATTGGACTTGCCTCTCCTCTGTATAGTTTAGGGCAGCTAAAATATTTATCATGGCCTCCAGCAATTTCTCGGCCCCATCCGGGTCTGGCCCTCCTAAGAATTTGGGTGGAGAGAACTTATGGAATCTCTCTAAGGCCCTATCTTGCCCATTATCAGGGTCCCTAGGTTGATGTACAGGGGCTTGACCCTGTTGTTCCACTAACCGAGCCAGAATGTTAGTCATCTGTTGAATGGCAGTTGCCACTTGATCTCCCCCTGCAGCCTGGGGTTCAGGTTGTGGCTCAACCGTTGCCTCTCTCTCCTCTCTCGGTTCTCGTACCGGTTCCTGGGCTTGTCTACCCCCATGGCCACGACTAGGACCGCGTCCTCGGTTAGTTCCCCTAACTTGACTTCTTCTACCCTCCATGTTTCGCAGCTAATCATCTATAACAATATAACCAACTAATCAATGATAGAATATAGCCACTAAGTAACTATATAAATATAAACAACATAAAATAGAATAACGCAAATCATAAACCTCTCTAAATCATAAAACAGGGCAATACAATACATTCAATCAAAACAAGTCACATAACTTATAAAGCATTAACCCTAGGTATCGCTCAGGCACTATACTTAATCAAGGCTCGAAACACGTGAATAAGAAGGATCCCAAATCCCATGAATACCTTCAATATATTTCAAATCCAAACTATTCGTATTCCCCGTGCCTTTGCTTTCGCAATCCAAACTTATCCCAATATTACGCGAGATCTCAACTTATCGTAAAGGTGTCACTCTTTGGTATTCGGGGACAAGAATCCGAAAATATGATAATTCACCACTCAAGCTGGCCAGGCTCAAGAGCAAATCACCCGTATTAGAGATTCCTACCCAACATACATATCTAAGGTCCCCAACAATAGACAATTGTTCCACACTTAACAAGTCAATCCACACATTCCGAGAACCCTCTCCCGGCACGAGCTCAATAGGAGCTCTGATACCATCTGTGACGACCCCACCTCCCCCTAAGGCGTACCAAAGGGTTCGGCGGACCGCCTGCCCAGCTCTCGCCAGGACTCACTCACTCGTATCACATGCATACATCCATAGACCATAAATAACATCGCAATTCAAGCTTATAATTTACATTGATGCACAATCAAGATACAAAACCTCAATATACCCAAACTGGTTCAAAGTGTATACAATCCAGATACAAAACATTCTATTCGAGTAATAGCGCGAGTACAAGTCAAAAGTCAAAACAACTAGTCTACGCTAGTCTTTACATATCTCACGCCTCGCTCGTACCCCTGAAAGGAAAACAAATGGAGTGGAATGAGCTAAAAGCCCAGTGAGGTTCCAAATAGAAAATTGACCATTATTTACAAGTACAAGTTTTCGATATAGCAAAGTAACGAGTATGAAGAGTTCATAAAGGTGAGCAATAACACGTCAAGTAGCAATCTCAAAATGAGCGAGTGTAAAAGTTTTTCAAAATAAACAATAATCCAATAAGCAATAATCATTCCAAAGCATAAGGATACGGATGGCTCTCAGGAGCCAACTTCCATTCATCATCAGGAGCTTGATCACGTAGTAGTTGACACTCCGTCAACTTTCAAGTAAAGGAACCAATCCAGTAGAGCACCACTTAACTACTCTCCGTCCACCATTCAAACCCCCTACTGGGCCCAAAATCCTCAAGAAACACGGGTAGTAATACTCGAGTATACCAATTAGTCGAGGAGATATCACTCCACTCGACAAAACAAGAGACCCTGGGTTCGTTACCCAATCGACCAAGCCCTTGCCGGCTCGACTTAAGTAACTCGCCGCAGGGTTTCTGGAATTCCAGGAAGTGCGCGCATCATAAACAAGTATATCGAGTCAATTGCAACAATAAACAAGTATATATCACATAAGGGCAAGTGCGATAAAGTACACTCTTGCCCTAACAATTCACGTATATAACATGTAATCATATTGGCCACGTATCAAGTCCAATTCGATATTTGAAAGCACTCACCAAAAGATATAGTGCCTTTACTGGTCACTTTCATGCTATACTCCGGGTTCGGAGTCCAAATCTGCGATAAAACTCAGTTTGAGAACTTTGAAACATGACTAAGATTCGAAACTTAGACGTTTCGTTCAATAAAAATCAAGAAATTGGAATTCACTTGTAGAGTAGTAGTGAAACACTTGCTCGCTTTTTAAACGATAAAACTTTGTAACATTTATACTTGAAAATGCCATGCGAGTCGAAAGTACAAGGAAAACATACTCCGAACAATCATTATTTCATTTCTCAAGGGTACAATTTCGGCCAAGTCCTTACTTATATACCTCGGAACAAAAAGACTCAAGTACCCTAGATGGTTCAAGTGATATTCATATCAACTCTACCCAAGTCGCAAGTGCATTTCTATAGTCCTTGAGCGTAAATTTGGGCAGCACGCCCTTTGTGTTTACCAAATTTTCCAGCCATTTATGGCTTCATTATTTTTCCTCAGCCAATCCCAAAGTCATACATATCATAGATTCAAGTAAATAGCCGTTCCATAGGCTCATAACAACATAAGAATAAAAGTCAAAGTGATAACAAGTGCAGAAATGTAACCTAGCAAAAGACAGATTTGACGTGGGGTTGCGGAAAGAACACATCCGACGCTACGCTTATCGGATTGAGGTGAAACTTATATTGTTTCGAAGCTAAGACACAGGGCTACAATTTTCATGAAGATCACTTAGTCCATTTTCCAATGCAACCTAGTTAAATTCCCAATTTACAGAAGCAAAATCCAACTAGTCGGCTAATTAACCGCACTGTACTGGAATGGTCATATCTCAGGTTACCAAGGTCCGATTAAGGTGTTCTTGGAGGCGTTTAAAAGATAAAACATAATACTAAAACTTTTATGTTTTGGAAAATAGCTAAATCCCAACGGATTATAGTGAATAAATACAACCAAATAGACTAAACTGTCCACGCGGAACTCTGGAATGTAACCTAGAACAGCGAGGGTATTCTCATCTTTTCACAAGCTACGTTGCTCCAATTGAGTTGAAATTTTTTAGGTACGTATAAAATACCATTATATACAACTTTAATGTTTTATTCCAAGCCCAATTCGGCCTCTAACATGGCGCAACAAAATTGGGCAGAATAGGGTGAAATTTTCCAGAAATCTGAAATCTTTTGGTTTCAATGATAGTTTTCTTAATTTCTTGCTACACTTGCTACCAAAACCCCCTATATAACCTTGGATGCAACATATATCAATCATACATCAAGTATAGACAGCAAGCCATCAAACCCTAATTCATGTAACAAAAGGGAAAACTACCCAAAACATGATAATAACCGTCATTCATCACAATATTGAGAAGCTAAGCTAATTTAAACAAGATTAAGAGTAAAATTTGGGGAAATCATCATCCTTACCTTTCTTAGTGTCTACCAAGAGCAACCCTAGCTTTCCCCTTCAAAATTTCACCAATAGCTCACTAAATAAACACTCAAGGGTGCCTTTAATCGGTTTAGTTTCTTTGTTTCCTCCCTTGGTTGCTAGATTCAAGAAGAAATGAAGAAGTTTTTCTCTTGTTGTTTCCCTCTCTCTCTCTCTCGGTTCTTCAGCAGAAAAATGAAGGAGTATGGAGCAATTTGGGGGATAAGAAGGTTGGACAATTGTCTTGGTCAATGGCCCCTAATGGTGTGACACTTGTCACAACCCTTACCAAGTAAAATTTTCTTTTTCTCTCTTGTATTTTCAGCCCTTAATTTCGGTCAAGCTTAGCTGGAAATTAGGAAATATTTTGCTCAAATATTAATGAGCTTGTATGGTAAGAAAGTGGTGGTCAAGTGGTGCGTTCAATCGGTAGTGCGCGGTACCCGTCGGTTCGCGCCGTTTTTCTTAAAAACACACGTACTAGGGTTTTTACTTCCTATTCACTAACCTTGTATCATTGCTCCTAATCACATATTATTTCTCACTTAAAATTCATTTTTAATCACCAAATTTGGTCCTTGCTCCGTACCGAAAATTCATCCGGCGAAAAATCGCGAAAACCCTAATTTTGCCCCAATCTTGAAAACGAAAAGTAAAACCCTACTTTCTAGGTTTATTTGCACTTATTGTGGAACAATTGGGTAGTAGGGCTTTAATAAATAATGAATTTCCAAATAAAAGGAAATGTTAAGAAAAACGTGAGGGTTTTACAATTTCAGTGATTAAAATTAGGGTTTCTATTAAAATATGAGACATTTAAGAAAACCGGTTAGTCACAAGTAAACTAGGATTTTTTATTACAATTTTAGGGTTTCTAGTCTTTTAAAACAAAATAAGGTTTTAAATCAAACCCAAAGAAATACAATTTAGTATCTTCTTTACAAACAACCTCCTAATATTCGGGGTGTCACAATAACATTTTGGTGATTAAGTGATTTTTTGTGCTAAGTATTATTCTTTTACAAGGTGCTAGGAGACAATTGGAAGTTAGCTAGATAAATTACCCTTGGTAGACAAAAGGATAAGCTTAAAACCCTAAAAGGAGCCAAGTGTCACTATGCTATTAGAAGTTGGACTTTTGACCAAGGTTGGTAACTTTACTAAAATCAGATTTTTGACCAAAATTCATTCATTTTCTTGTCTCCTTTGGCTGAAATTAGTGAGAGAGAAACCAAGAGAGTTCTTCATCTTCCAATTCAATTTCTTGCCCAAATCTTGAGTTTCAACCGATTAATTTGCAAACTATTCCATAAAACTTACTTTCCAAGTAGTTTCCAAGGTGTTTGTGGAGTTATTTTTGGAGGACAAAGTCTAAGCTACCATCTTTCATAGGGAGATAAGGTATTTTGCCAAGAACCTCTTCTTTACTTCAATTAATTGCTTAGTAGTGGTTTTTAGTTGTTTTAGATGTTGTTTTGTGGAAGATTAGCACTTGAATGCATGAATTCCAAATTAGGGTTTCATTTTTTTTCCCAATTCTGCCCGGTTCTATGTCACCTTGTTAGAGGCCGAACTAGCCTTAGCACAAAACATAAAAGTTGTAGAGAATGATGTTTTATAGTTTCCTGCAAAATTTCAACTCAATCGAAGCAATGTCGCCTATGAAAAGACCGAAATACCCCTGCTACCCTGTTTCTGTCCGAAAATGAAACTCAGCCTCTGTAAGTTGTTAGTTTGACCAGGAATATTACCAAATTGGTTGATGATGTCTTCTTAAGAATTATATCCTTGTATCTTAGCTTTCAAATGGCTTTGGAATTACCTGAATTGGAGTTGTGTGTGCTGAGATATGAGTGAATAAATCAGGTCTGCTAGTGGATTTCTGCAGTGAATTTCGAACTGGAAAATCTGGAGTTGTTTTGGTAAATTTGGCCTAGTTAGGGTGAGAACTGGACTGAGTGGTCTTCATGAAAGTTTTAGGTCTTTGTCTTAGGTTTTCAAAGCCTCCAATAATGCCTTAAACGGACTTTGGTAGCCTGCGATATGGCCATTTAAAGGTAGTACGGTTAATTAGCCGATTAGTTGAAACTTGGTTCTGGAAATTGGGAATTTGACTAGGTTACACTGGAATTTGGACTAAGTGGTCTTCATAAAAATTGTAGCCCTCTATCTTAGCTTCAAAACGGTATAAATTACATCCCAATCCGATAAGCGTAGCTTCGGATGTGTCCGTTACGCAAAACCCGTCAAATCTGTTTTTTGTTAAACTTCATTTCCGCACATGTTGTTAGCTTGATTTTTGTGCTTATATGGCTTTGAGCCTATGGAATGGCTATTGAAATGAGATGATATTGTGTGTGATTTTGGGATTGATTGAGGAAAACAATGAAACCATAAATGGCTGGAAAAATATGTAAATACAAAGGGCGTGCTGCCCAAATTTTCGCTCGAGGGCTAAGTTTCTATTTCAATTTGTATATTTTCGTTTGGCAAATACTATGACCGTTTTCCATCTTAAAACATGATCCTTCTTCAATTGGAAACTCCAAATGTTTACTTACGCTTACCAAATAAAAAGGAGTGGTTTAGGGTTTTCTTGGGTATTTTGTCCTCTCTTTTTACATGAATTTCATTAAGACATTTAGTCTATAATATCTACTTGAATATGAGATGATTTTGAACCATATAAACGATCCCGAAAATAGTATTTCTTAGCCTATCTAGTTGGATTCCGACTTGTCTTTGGTTCAAGTGTTTCCATTGGAAAATTTTATAACCCTTTTGAGTTGGGTTTTACGTTTCGACTATGAAACCCTAGTTATTTTTGTCCACGGGTCCAAATGTCCTCGTTTCACTTAAAAGTCTTTTATACGTTCTACTCATCAATTGTCGAGTTCTTTGATTTCACCTAATTGTTTGTGTTAGATGAGCTGTAATATTCTTTCTTGTTTAATCTTAGGTTTTCTTGGTGACTAAAGATAGTATCCAGAAGGATATTTTGCACGTTGTTTTGCGTATATAGGTGAGTGTTCCTTGTTTACTATATTTTTCTTGACTTTATGACTTGTGTTCTTGTTTGATAATGTGTTAAGTGCTTTCAAGGATTTCCAAAATGAGTTTTCTAGGCGAGCGTGTACTTTACCGCGCTCGACCTAAATGAAACGTGAAATTTTCAATGATTTAATGATTGCTACATTAGTTGCGCATGAATGTAAGCCGTTTGGCTGAATTGGGCCCTGCCCTTCGTTACCGATCGACTCGAGCCAGAAGCGGACTCGGTCGGGCGATATGGTGACCCTGAGTGTGAACGTTGGTATACTCGAGTATTACCTTGTAGGTTGGTGGAGCCTGGCCAATTTTCAGGAGGGAGTGAACGAAACGAAAGAACGAACGAGTTACCAAAAATGTATTTTATTTAATTGACCGGAGGAATAAGGGGAATGACAGGAGAACGAACGAACGAATATATGGCTTCCTGTATGCCCGTATCCTTTTAATGAATGTGTTTATCGCTTTATTTTGTATTTGTATCTTGAATTATTGGTTATATGTAATGAATGCATTGAACTTCTTGTTGCCTATGTGTTCGGAACCTCACTAAGCTTTTAG